>NC_080785.1:72597931-72900961 GCF_028018385.1 Neofelis nebulosa | reverse complement strand
GATGATACTAAAACCTCTCCAGGAGGTGGGATTGCAGGTGATTTTCTTTTGCTTATATGCATCTTCTAATGTTTACAATATATAGGAATTGTTTTTGAAATATAGAAAAGGGAAAAAAAGAAGAGACAGAATAAACCAACTTGCCTTTGTTCCGGGTTTTATTTGGTATTGCTAATAGGAATGTTCCCTGTGGTGTAGCTTTGGAGCATAGAATAAGAAAGCCTTACAGAAGGGGAGGGAAAGTTATATTCCTCTCACCTTAATTGTGTGGCCCTGCTTTTAATCTGTCTTCCGGTAACTGGAAGAATACTTAAAAAAATGTTTGACAATAATCCCCAATAAGGAATACCCCACAGATTAAAAGAGGGCACTTAAAACAAGAGAGTGCCATTTCAGAGAGGTCCATTTTCTATAATTAAAGCTTCATTCATGATATCAACAGCAAGTTGCAATAAAAAAAATGAGTTAGTACTAAATTAGCAATACGTTTAAGACAGAATGTCTGATGGTCTTTCTAATTACATCTCTTAAGAGTACCCTGGTGGTGATTAGCTGTTAAAAATATATTTCACAAATGTAATTACTAAACTATAAAGGGAAATGAATCTCAGTGGCCAATGAAGAACAGTCATAATATACCCATAAAAACAACTCCCAACAAAATACACACAAAGATGGAACATGTTCAGTGATATTATAGAAAACTGTCCAAGTTTTCCATTTTACTTCTTATTGCTGTTTTGCTTCTTTGGAATTCCCACCAGCAGGGGAAAAAAACAACATATCCTATCTCACATTTCGTAATTGCCTTTCCTAATAAACACTATGATAACATTACTTAAATGTAGCTAAAAATAGTTAAAATTTGCAACATCTGTGCTTGAAATAAAGGTACCACCCAGCTGTAGAGTAATAGACCATAAGATAGTTACAATATCTAACCTCAGCAATATCTGGTACTCAAAGAATGCCAGCAGGAATTCTTTAACCAAATATTATTTTCTCTGTTCAGCAATATCTTTTCCTTTCTCCCACTGTGTGTGAAATCTGTGATCTGCCATTTTGGGCAGACACTCAAATAATACTTGCAAATAAGATAGGCCTCTATATCTACCACAATCTTTATGGTTTTAAGACCAAAGAAGAGATAAAAATGTTCAATGACTAGGCTTGTGATATATATTTGACCAAAAAAATATGCCCCCTCGGCAACTCTGTGTAAATTCCACCCCTGCTATATCTTCAAATGGCATTTTTTTAGTGTGACATTTCTCAGGAAGAGAGAGGTGTTGTATAATTTATCAAAAAAACTACCCCCCCCATCAAAAAACCTCAAGGACACCACAAAAAAAAAAAAAAAAACTACATTAAAAAAATAAGCACAAGACCTGAATACAAATGTCTCCAAAGAAAAAATGCAAATGGCCACTAAGCATATGAAAAGATGCTCAACATCATTAATCAAGAGGGAAATGCAAATCAAAACCATCTCAGTGGGAATGGGGGCAGGTGGGGAGGTTACTGTTCAATGGGCACACAGCTTCAGTTGTGCAGGATAATAAAACTTCTGGGGATGGATAGTGGTGATGGTTATACAAGATGAAAGTACTAATTGCCACTGAACTGTGTACTTAAAAATGGTCAAGATGGTGAATTTTATGTTTTGTGTATTTTACCACAATGAAAAATAAAAAATAGTAAAAAGACACCAGAAAGAGAAAAAAAAGAAGCTCTGAATGACTGGTATCATTTAGAGTTCATCACTGACATGGTGGAGAAGGATAAAGTAACTGGCTGGGGTGGGGCTGCCGGGAAATAACAAGTGCCAGTTTGGAGATATGGATTCAAGTCCCAGCCCTGCTGTTGGCTACTTATGGGAATATGGTGAGATAAGGACCAGGGCTGTGTAAAATGAGAAAGTGCACTATAAGCTCTCTAAGTCCAATAACCCTACAACTCTATGAAGGAGGAGAATGATGAATAGAGAAACGAGTATTAAGCATGGCAGTACTCAGCAATCAGAGATGAAAGAAGGAGGAAACAGATTGCTTATGCTTAAACAGAGATTTTTTTCAAATGTTTTCTTTTCTTTTTTATATGTTTACTTCTGCTTGAATTTTTTTTTTTCAACGTTTTTTTTTTTTTTTTTTTTTTTTTATTTATTTTTGGGACAGAGAGAGACAGAGCATGAACGGGGGAGGGGCAGAGAGGGAGACACAGAATCGGAAACAGGCTCCAGGCTCCGAGCCATCAGCCCAGAGCCTGACGCGGGGCTCGAACTCACGGACTGCGAGATCGTGACCTGGCTGAAGTCGGACGCTTAACCGACTGCGCCACCCAGGCGCCCCTTGAATTTTTTTAAATATGAAATTTATTGTCAAATTGGTTTCCATACAATACCCAGTGTTCATCCCAACAAGTGCCCTCCTCAATGCCCATCACCTCCCCTCCCCTCCCTCCCACCCCCATCAACCCTCAATTTATTCTCAGTTTTTAAGAGTCTCTTATGGTTTGGCTCCCTCCCTGTCTAACTTTCTTTCTTTTTTTTTTTCCTTGCCCTTCCCCATGGTCTTCTGTTAAGTTTCTCAGGATCCACATAAGGGTGAAAACATACGGTATCTGTCTTTCTCTGTATGACTTACTTCACTTAGCATAACACTCTCCAGTTCCATCCATGTTGCTACAAAAGGCCATATTTCATTTTTTCTCATTGCCAAGTAGTATTCCATTGTGTATATAAACCACAATTTCTTTAGAAAACTCCTGTGGTCCAAACAGTGGTCAGGATCATAGGGCCTAGAGGATACACATTTCGTCCTTGTCTCTCTCCCTTTGGGGCAAGATTACTTCTTCCCTCTGGAGGGCAGCAAGCCAAACAATGAAAACTCAGTCTAATGACACTGCTTAGAGAGAAGCAGATGCCCTTATTTCATTACAGAGTTGTTTGGAATGAATCATGAGGACATCCATTCCTGGATAGCTCCAGAATGTGGCCAAGAAATAGAGGATGTTGAATCAGGGCTATTCGCTATTTTAATAGCTCTTCTCTTTTCCTTGTCTACGTTGTGAGGTTCCTCATGAAAGTGCAGTGACAGCTGCCTTGAACTACCATCACAAACAGTGCTGCGCCATTGAAATGCTTCACTGGGGTGCTTTTGCCCACTTAATAAGCATATCACTGGTGAGTGCTGAAATTATCATAAAAAGGCAAAAAGAAAAAGCATAAAACAAAACTGAATCATAAGCTAAGACAAACAGATAATAAGATTTTCGGGGCGCCTGGGTGGCGCAGTCGGTTAAGCGTCCGACTTCAGCCAGGTCACGATCTCGCGGTCCGTGAGTTCGAGCCCCGCGTCAGGCTCTGGGCCGATGGCTCGGAGCCTGGAGCCTGTTTCCGATTCTGTGTCTCCCTCTCTCTCTCTGCCCCTCCCCCGTTCATGCTCTGTCTCTCTCTGTCCCAAAAATAAATAAAAAACGTTGAAAAAAAAAATTAAAAAAAAAGATTTTCAACAGAAACAAGTCAAATGGCCAGAGGTCACAAATAACCTTACCAACAACTATTACAGATGTATTGCCAGTGTGGGAACTAAATAAAGTATATCATTATGGGGCAGATACCAGATTTTGGTCACAACTAGAGATTTCTTTGTTAAGTCTTTGATTTCTTAGGATTTTAGAAAGTCTGAAAGGTACATCATTTCCTTATGCTGATTTTGTTTGCTTGGTCATTTGTGTTTGTGAACACAGTAAATTCTGGGAGTCCTTTCAACCAAACAAAAAATTGTATTTGTTGAGCTTTTATATTTTGTGCCAAATCATGTGCTAGACCTTGGAAATACAGTAAACAAAAATATATGAGATCCTTACCAACATGAAACTTGAAGTGAAGTTGAGGTAACAGACAATAAGAGGATTGGGAGAATAAATGCACCTAGCATGGGTAACAGAGAAGATTCCTGAAATAATGTAGGTTGAATTAGTTGTGACAGAAGAGTGGGAGTTTACCAAGCAGAGGAAGGAAGAGCTCTCAGACTAAAGCAATATGTGGAGTCCTATCATGTGGGGGAATGTGATGAATTTGACTCCTGTGAGCTACAGGGAGACATGGGGCTGGAAAAGGGAGTTGGGATTAGATTACACAAAACACACACATCATGGGGCCAAACTGTTTCCCCCTAAGATGCTTATGTTGAAGTTCTAACCCCTAGTGTTCCAGAATGTGACTATATTTGGAGCTAGGCCTTTTAAGAAGGTAATTAAAATTTCATGAGGCCATTAGGCTCCTTGCTGTCAGCACAGAGCCCAACATGGGGCTCGAACTCACAAACCGCGAGATCATGACCTGAGCCGAAACTGGACGCTCAACCGACTGAGCCACCCAGTCGCCCCCAATTTCACAGTTTCTTATCCATATTCTCCTAAAGACGTGTTTATTGGGGGCACACTTAGGGCTATATACCAACTCGTAGTGGCTTTAAGAGCAGTCACAGAGGGGGGCACCTGGGTGGCTCAGTCGGTTGAGCATCTGACTTTGGCTCAGGTGATGATCTTGCAGTTTGTGAGTTCGAGCCCCGCATCGGGCTCTGTGCTGGAAGCTCAGAGCCTGGAGCCTGCTTCGGATTCTGTGTCTCCCTCTTTCTCTGCCCCTCCCGCACTCATGCTCTGTCCCTCTCTCTCAATAATATAACAAACAAATGTTAAAAAAAAATTGAATAAATCTCTGCACTACAGAAGAAAATTGCTAAATAGCCCGGTAGAAAAGAAACAGGACTCTGTTGTTATGACTACATGCTACCAAATATCCAGCGAGCTCAGCTGTTTGTTAAATCACTTGGCCAAAGAGTTGTTTATGGTGATTGGTTTTTCCCACTTTAGTTCGAGTTTGAGGCATAAGGTCTGGAGAGTCTCAGCATCCTAGCTTAATCTCCTAGGCAAGAACTTCTCCTCCAGGATGTGGCTAATAATTAGAAAAGTATAAAGTCCCAATGAGCCAAATTAGGGTTAATTTAGTGAGAATGAAGAGTAAGCAGCCTTAGTGTAATTAGAGGGAAAGCAGAACACTTCTTTGTCGAACACACATAGTGAATGTACTAATGGTGTGAGGAAGTGGTAGAAAGGGGGCACATTAAGCTGTTATAAGCTGATTGAGAAATTAGTAATGTAACAGCAGCATTCCAAAAGGACAACCAGCTGGCAGGGCAGTGGGTGGGAGGTAGTAAGCCAGGATTAAAAGGGTCAGGGGACACAGTCAGGTAAGGTGGCCTCTTTTGGGGCCTTAATATTGGGGTTTTTTAGACAGCCTGAAAGTTGGGAATCAGGTCACAAGAAAAGGAACAACTACTGAGAAACAAAAGTGGAAGAAACCAAAGAAACCATCCCCTACACCATTGTACAGGACTGGAATCAGGTTGATAGAGTCTGCATTCCCTTGTGCAATTGTTCACATAGACAAGATGAGGCTGACTACCTCTTCTCACTTTTCATGTACAAAAATTGATGTTCCCAAGCTACCAAATCTTGAATTTCTGGTTAACTTGTGCTTGCCAGGAGCCAGTCTACAATATGTCATAAGATACCCTCATAGAATCTTATGGAAGCATTGATACTACATATAGTTAAAACCTGGATTGTCATGTGGTATATACACAAAGATAGGTGTACATGTACTGCACAAATATAGACATAAGAGAATTATGACATATATATTGGGTATTTTACCAAGAGCAAATCTCCAATGTAATTAGTTAATAAAAGAGAGGAAAAAAATCAAAGCAAAATGTAATATACTTTCTTGTTGGATATACTGGAAGTGTGACTGTTAGAAGGTAGGTGGATGGACAAAGGAGGGTGGCCTTTTTAACTCCAATTAAAATGGACAAAATTAAAGCATTAAGTGCAAGTGTTTTTGACACAATTTAACTGAATTTAAATCTTAATTCTGATTCTATGGACAGTGAGTTTTCATGTAGCAATAAAACAAAATAAAAGTCATGACTATAAATAGTAGTTGAATGGTCTAGTGGGTAGGGTCATTGAAATATTTTTAATTAACCCAATATGAAATGAAAAGTCCATCCAGTGCATTACAGGTAGAGTGCTGCCCTTGTGATGAGCTATTTGTAAGATAATAACTGTGTGCCTAGAGCAGTGCTCAAAGTAGTTATTCTCATCACCTAAATTAATCCACTCAACAACCCTAAAAGGGGAGGTTTGCAGGTGAGGAAGTGGCAGATCTGGGATTCAATATCAGATCTTTCAGATCTTACAGTCCCTGTACCCAGTGACTATGTCTCCCTGATTTTAATTTCCACAGAGCTGGGTTAAAGGTTGAGAATTTGGGTTCCTCTTTCCTGCTCCCTTGCTCAAAATTAAACAAACTAGGTACTCAATACAGAAAAAAACTGGCTATGGCTTTTCTACTTTCATTACCCACAAAATGACTGACATAACCTGTGCACTCAGCAGTTAGGCATATTTGGAGAATTAATTTCAAATAGACTGCAACTATATTACGCCAAAATAGGTGCCAGGAGAGATTAAATCAATTAGTGAAGGGAAAATTTCAGACAAACTAGGAATTAGATATTACATGGATAGGTGGTTCTCACATTTTCAGTTTATGGATAACTTGAGTGGTGAACAAGTTTAAGAATAATGTCCCACCATTTATGCCTTGCACTGCATGTATGTGTATGTGTACTCATTATATACTGACAGGAAAAGTATGTCATTAGTTCATGCTAAGAATGAAAGTGCAGGCGGTGATTATAGACCAAAAGTTCATAAGCATCAATGCTACAAGAAAGAAGTTCATGAACCATCTAAAAAGCCTTGTGATCATTTATAGACGAACAACACTAGATATTTTCCCAAACAGGCCACTAAAATTTAAATACACCATAATTATAGGGAACTCTGATAAATAGGTGAGAAGAAACATTTGATATGATCCAAGATTTTCATTTTTATAGGATATAATATTTAAGTTATCATGATTGAGTAACATATAAATCTTTCAACATTGTCTTTATAATATTATAACATCAAGAAAAACTTATACATGTACTTCTTTGGGGATGTATTTCAGAATTAAGTTAGTTTTAAAGGGCTCTTCAGTTGGGGTTTGACTTAAGGGTTATTCAGTTAATTATACTTGAATCAAGGACTCTGTCCCAGCTTCATTTTTAATTCAAGGACTATGTTTTAAATTCTAAAAATACTAGAAAATGATTTCCAAAGTAAATTAATAGAACTTTCAAAAAGGACTTAGACCACCTACTTGTTTAGTGGTTAGAAAGGATGAATTAATAAGGATGTTCTTCCTTTGAGACCTATACAACAAAATAACTTTGACATTAAATTGAAAGGATTAGAGAGGTTTTTCATCTTATTTTTTAATACTGTCTTTATGCATGTATTTAAGTTATTATATGTAGTATGAGAGACAGTTAGCAGTGGCTCCCTGAGTCAGTAACTAAGATTGGTAATAGCATGTAAAAAGTATTTGAATCTACTAAATTATGTTGATATTTGCCCAACTATATCAGCAACAGTCAGGCTGAAAAAAACAGACTATTTTCAAAAACAAGGTGTCATTGTGGTAAGTTTAAAAAATAAAAAGTAAGACTAAGGTTTTCTATCATGAAATCAAATTTTAGATGATTTAAAATGTTTTAACTTTTCCGGTTATTTTGCATTAATCACAGTGGAAAATAATATCCTATTGGGTTTCGAGTTTGTCAATGATTCTTATCTTTCAACATTCAGATATATATTTTTAATATTCTAAAGTAATGAGAGATTTTTCTAATATACCTTTATATAATAAGTTTCTTGTGGGTTTGGACTATGAACTTACTTATTCATATTGGAAATAAACCCAGTAAAATTCTACTTCTCTCCCATGAATAAACAGTTGGAAAAATTACAATGATAATAAAAAGAAGTCTTGATATTTTTCAGCATGTACACACTAATGTTTCTGATGAAACATTAAATGATTCAATATATCTATTGACATATATATGTTGACATATATCAACATACATACATATTGTGCTAAGGGCTATGCTGGCACTAGAAACGCAACTGTGAGTGAGAAAGGCACAAGCAATTCCCTCTCAGAGCTACATTCTATATAAAGATACAGAGAAGGAAAGAGGAAGTTGTAAAATATATGCTCGGGAGGGGAAAGTTCTAGGCTCCAGGAGACATTTAGTTGCCTTACTCCACTCAATTGCCCAGATATATTGTAATTTTTTCCTGACTTCTTGAGAGTCCATATATGGGACTGAAGTCCCTCTAATTTTCCAAGTGCTGTGGAAAATAATAAAGAGAAAATTTGTTCATTGTCTTACTACCATCACGTACACAGCATTAATAAGCCAGAGCATGAAGCTAGAGCATAAAATCAGAACACTAATTGTAGGAGGTATATATAGTGTGTATGTGGGTGTTTTAAGGGGATATATTGTTTAAGCATGATTTACTTTAGGCTTTTCAGAGATACATTCTTGATGGAGTTGTGTTCTCTTGCTTTATTTATATAAAAAGTGATAGCCATGGTTTTCAACTTGTACTAGGCTCCCATAAATAATCTCTGACTTGAGGCAGATTGTTTTCTCCCAAAGATGGTGGCTTTGATAGGTATATAATCCCACATTATCTTCTTACAATGTGATGTGGACACTCTTCCAAGAGGTGGGGGGGCTATAGTCCCTCCTCTTGAATCTGGGTACCACAGTAACTGACCTGACCTTCAGAGTGTGGCAGAATAACTCTTTATGACTATCCAACTCAGCTATTTTCCCTTGGCTTTCTCTTTTTATTGAGCCACTTTCTCTTGGACCCAGACACCATGTTGTAAGGAACCCAGGCCATAACACATAGAAGGGCCAAGTATGGGTGTTCTGATCAACAGTATGAGCATCAGCTGCCATACATGTAAGGAAATAACCTTCAGATGAGTCTAGCCCCCTACCTATAAGCCCCAAACATCAAGGAGCAAAGTCAAGTTGTTCCCTCTATGCCTGGTCTAAATTACTAGCCCAGAGAAATGGTGAGATAAAACAAATTACTTTTATTGTTTTAAGCTACTAAATGTTAGAGTAATTTTTTGTGCAACAGTAGATAGCCATATTAAAATATGGCTCAAGGACTTCAGGTATAAGATTAAGTAAGAGTATTTGTGTTTATTTTTAGCTCTGCCACTAACTAAATGTTTTAGTCTAGTGTAACTAGTCTTGAATAAGTTATAGTACCCTCTGGGTCTCAGTTTTTCCATATTCTAGTTGGGAAAATCAGAATAGATCCCTTTTAGCCTTAGCATCCAAGATTCTGTGATGGAGGCATTCTAAATAAGGGAGTATCAAGAGATATATACCCAATGGATATTTGTTGAATGAATGAATTTTATTTTAAAAATAAAATTATATAATAGCCATTATCTAAATACTTTAGTACTTAGTAACTGTGACAGAGTGAGTGGACGGGAATCAATATATTGATCACCCTAAACACAATGGTGCACATTTACAACATCCTCAAACAGAACAAAATGCTATATGGAAGGTAAATGTTTTTGCTTGTGGTATTCATTGTGAAAAACAAAAAATAGACCAGTCATCATTACTCACCACCTTCAGATAAAAAAAGAACAGTATAGACAATATTAAAAGTCACACAAGTAATATGTAGTAGCAAATGCAAGGTGTGGGGGACAAAAGAAGTATTCAATATTGTTTTGTGATCAGAAACTCCAGGGCTTCTCAAACCTGGATACAGATTGGAATCACACGGGGGAACTTTAAAAGCACACTAGTTTCCTGGCCTCTCCTTTAAGGCTCTGATTCACTGGGGGGTGGCCCAGGTGTGGCAAGGAAACATACCCTTAAGTTCCTGGGGAGAAGTCTGGCTAGATCTAAATTTAACTTGTAGCTCCTTATTCTACTCTTCTCTTTTCACTCTTCCTGAGATCTCTACCTGACGAGAAACAGAAGAAGGAAAAGGGAACTTCTCTGTCAGGAGGCATTTGGTATCTTTTTTATTTTTAGAAACAAAATGATCCTTAAATGAAGGAACTAGTTAATTTAAGGGAAGAAAATTATGTGAAAATCATATGATTCCTCTTTCTTGATCACAGAAAACCCAACTTCTATGTTAAAAATCCTGTGTGGCAGAAATGAACTATGACACTAAAGAAAATACCACGCTGTGAGGCTGTGACTCAGCTAAACCATAATGAAGATCTATGCCAGGTAAGTGGGCATCAATTTGTCATTCTCAGAACCACCAGCCCAGGAAATATGACCTTCATCAAATTAGACTGAATGTTTTTGCTTAAAAGAAAACCTGGTTTTAGTGAGAGAGAATAAAGTTTTGGTTCTAGGAGTTGGAGCGGCCCTTGGGAGATGTGAGACTGAGGTCAGGGCAGAGCAAGGCACAATGGTACCCTGTTGGTTCAGATTAAAGCATGGCAGAGAGGAATCCTATAAGATGCCTAGGCAAAATTCTTTTCCCCAAATCTCTTAAATGGTCCCAATAATATTCATTTTCAGGTAGGAAATCATGAAGTCTTATCTTGCACATTTCTGAAGATCTAATATGGGGAGCCATTCTCTCAAGAGTTGCTGGCAACTCTGAGACTCAAGTTATTAGAAATATGATAATGTTATCAGGGTAAGAGAAGATCCTAATAGTGTATTTAAGAGCTAACAGGATTCCTAACCTCATCATATAAATAAACTAACGCCCTAGGTCCTTTTGGACCTTTCTATACATATGACAAAAACAAAACAAAATGAAAAAACTTTCAAGACAACTCAGCAAAAAATTCCAATTTAGAATCAATCTAAAACTTTGGAGGTCAACTGCTTTCAAAGCAGAAACTGGCTTTTCTAAAGACTTTGGTCAAAGCAACATTTGGAATACTCACATTTGGAGATTAACTTTCTGCCAAATACAGAAGTTCCCAGTCTATTTCCTCAATGGAAATCATCCCATCAAGTGAATCTTATTTAGTCTAGGAATAGTGTTACATTTGTAGACTATGTTCCTAAGGACTCAGCATCAAGTAAATTATGTATATGACATCAGTATATAATGAAAGTTTAAATACAAAACTAAAAAATCTCTAAGATAAAAGTAGTAATATTAAATTCTAATTAGAAAATGTGAATACATATAGGCTGAATACATAAAAATATAGTTTCCCTACATCACTTGTTTGACTTAAAGCTTCCCTATAATCATATTAATGCGGCATTGTATTTATAATACTTTTACTAATTTTTTAATATAGAAGGGGTTTTCAGAGATGCATTAGAATGATCTAGATCTTAAAACAAACAAAACCAAATCAAAAATCTTTTCTAAAGTCTTTTGAGTTGTTTTTTTCTCCCTATAAATTTCCCTGTCTGTAAGCAAGGGCATTTTCTAAATATTACTTCAGTCATCATAGTGGAACTCAAAGTAGAGTCATGAGTATTCATAGTTATTTACATGGATGATATAAAAATGTGTCTTCCCCTGAAAATATATTTTGACTTCAGAGTAGGTCTGCATTTCTCTGCTCCACATTTTCCATGAGTTAAGACCTTCCAATAGGAGGCATCCATCAAGAGTAGCAGGGCTTTCCCAAGGGAGCTGTGATCAGTCTTTTCAGAAAAGTTAGGAATCACACTGCAGGTTGCTTATGTTGCATGAACCCTTCATCTCTAAGCCTGGACCAAGAGAACTGGGGAGCCACTAGAGTGTCAACTGGGAAAGTGACAGGGTTCTATTTTCAGACAATGAGTTGGGGAAAGGCAATTTTTGCGGCAGGGACAGTCAGGGTGGAGCCTGGGGGGTTGGGGGAAACTTCATGGAGGAGGTGACCTTAAGCTGAGAAGAGTAAGTGTAAAAATATGTGAGGCAAAAGAAAATTTTTATTGCTTAAGGACACAAACACATGTGATTAAGAAAATCATGGAAATAATAAGTAGACATTTTAGAAAAAAAATAATAGTTGCTTCTGAGTGGGAAGGGAATGGAGTGAGATTGGGGAGGAGTTATAGGGTACTGCAAATGATCACCTTAAACTCAAAATCGCTTGAGACCTAATATGGACAGGCATTATGCTAATTACCTCCCCAACAACCCTGTTTGGCCATGGCATCTTCATTTTATTGAGGAAGAAACTGCATCCCAGAGAGATTAAGAGGTTTGTTCAAAGTCTTCCATTTAGTAAGAGGCAGAGTCTAAGTTCAAACTTAAGTTTTTCTGACTCTACAGGCCCATGTTTTCATTTTTACCATACCTCACAATGGTTTCATTTTAAAAAAGCATTTCTTTTGTTTTATGACACCACAATTTGTAATAAAAGTAATCCAGAGCCTTAAAAGTATACATGACATGAGACTTTTTGTGAAATTTACATGGGATTGACAACCATTTGGTAGTATAAACATGGAGGTACCCTCTTGCTTAATTAAATCCAGCTGGAGATCCAGAAATATTTAAGATAATTATATTTTTGATGGTATGAATTACTATGACTTATACAGACAACATGAAAAGTCTAATTAAAAAGCAGCTCTCAGAGTGGAAAAGGCTCTTCAGCAATTCTTAAAGGGCTCCATGCAGTTTGGCAGCACCTGCCCCTTACATACACAAGAGTATCATAGGATTCCAGAGAATCACAGGATTCCAGAGAATCATAGGATTCCAGAGAATCATAGGAGTATCATAGGATTCCAGAGAAAATTATCCGGTTCTAAATAGCGCTCATAAAAATTTTTTTCCTTGATAAATGATAACACTGACATAATTTATGATAACTGCTTTCATTCCAACATATGATTGCTGCACTTAGGAACTGGCATCTAACTGTAATCAGGCAGTAAAAACTGCCATGTAACAAACAAAATATTTAAGGCAAATCAGAGGATCCATGGAGGCCAGGAGTGACCATTACTGCTCTCCAAATACATGTCCATTCCCAAATCCAGACACAGAAGCTGCTCCCCCACAATGCTCTGTGCTCCAGAAAACCCCAAGACTTTCCTTCACGTGCATATGTATCCTGACTCCCCACCTTCTGAGTGGTGCTTCTGAGATGGTGTTAAAGTAGTACTGCTTTCAGGGAAATTGGGGTATGAGTAATCCCAAAAGACCATTAGAAGTCTCAGATATTCCACAGAAGATGTGAAAAAATTATTTACTTTCAAGAAAGAACAAACTGATCATTCATGTTAATACATGTTAAATGGAAAAAAAAATCTTTGTAACCACATCTGCTCAGTGTAAAAGTATATATGTATTTATTTGCTGGGATACTCTGTTGAATACTGCAATATAGAATCACAGGTTTCTTACAGAACAGCTGGTTTAAAAGCTATTTCTTTTTATATTTCTATTCATTTGAATTGCTCACTTACATTTTATTCTTAATATTTCTATATATGTAGAAGGTAGTATTAAAAGGTAGTATTTTCTGGAATGTTGTTTTTTCAATAAAACTTTTCAAAATTTCTGCATGGCATCATGAAATGATCAAGCTAGGGTTGAATCTTTGCTATGGCATTTATGAGCTGTGTGACCTTGGGAAAGTCAGTCAATCTCTCTGAGGCTCCATTTTCTTATTTGAAAAATGGGGCTCATAATGCCTGTCTTGCAGTGTTAATGTGAACTTCAAGGAGGTTGGGTCCATAAAACATTTGACATGCAATAAGCATTCAGTATATAGACACATTTTTATTGTGACCTGAGCCTGTTTCATTTCTCTTTGAGAATAAACTATAATTTAAGAATGTAGCCTCTAGAAAGCCTAATAAGTCAGGGAGAAAAGGCCCAGATACAGTCAGAGAAGTAGAAAGTCCTTAGAAAGCATATAAAATTGAGATAATAATCTTTATCTCTTTGTGCAGTAAGATTATTTTTTTTAAATGTTTATTTATTTTTGAGACAGAGAGAGACAGAGCATGAATGGGGGAGGGTCAGAGAGAGAGGGAGACACAGAATCTGAAACAGGCTCCAGGCTCTGAGCCGTCAGCACAGAGCCTGACGCGGGGCTCGAACTCACAAACCGCGAGATCATGACCTGAGCCGAAGTCGGCCGCTTAACCGACTGAGCCACCCAGGCGCCCCTGTGCAGTAAGATTATTAGGAGAGATTAACACATTTACAGAATTGTTTTTACATATTCCTAGTAAATTTTTTCCTTTCATAGCTGAATGTAAAACTTTACACATTAAAAAGAGAAGTTCTGTTCATAAACATACTATCCTTTATACCATCTTATGTCATTGTAATGATAAGGAGCAAATTTCAATGGGATCTTAAAATTATTCTACAGTTAGATCAGCCTTTTAAACTAATCTCAGATCTTCTATTGAGGCTATATAGCCAGATTTTTCCATGTGCCTTATGAATCGCTCTCCTACCTTAAAAAGTGGGTTGAGTCTCTGACTCTTGATTTCAGCTCAGGTCATAATCTCTAAGTTCATGAGATCAAGCCCTGCATTGGGCTCTGTGCTAACAGTGTGGAGCTTGCTTGGGATTCTCTCTCCCTCTATCTCTGCCCCTAGCCCCCCTCAAAATAAATAAACAAGATTTTTAAAAAAGTGGTATCTTACACTGAAGAAAGGATTTAGCAAATAACAATAACAATGGTGAAAATAATAGCTAATGTTACTAGCATTTGCTATGTGTTAACAATGTTCAAAATTTGCATATGTTGTCTCATTTACTTCTCACAGTAATCGATGGGGTAGGTACTACCGCACTCCTATTTTGCAGATTTTTAAAAAATGAGGCACAGAGAGATTAAGAAGAGAAGAAGGAGTAATTGACATGGTATGTCCTGAGAACATCAATATTAAGGCATGTTGCTCTAGACATCCTCAAAGCAAATGAGCAAAGACCTTTCAAGTTAAAGATAAGGAGAAATAAAGAATTAATGAAAACCATGGAATCACAGCATTCCTATCCCTCTTCTTCCTCTCTATGGAAAGCTTCCTTTGAGTGTATAATCCATGTGTGGAACCAGTTCTATATCCTGGGCAGATGGAGAAAGCATTTTAGGGAGGGCCCTAAGTACTCATGAAGTAGTATTTATAAGTAAAATTAGAAGGCACCTTAAAAAGTATAAATAATTACTGGAATTACAAATATTGATATGCAAGTGATATTACTGATCCATACTCTTGTCCTGGTTTTACCACTTACTCTACCTATACCATCTCAGGCCAATAAATACACAGTTCTTGTTTCTCATCTATAAAATGAAAGGGCTTGATTAGCTGATATCTAAGGTTCCTTGAAATTTGACATTCTCTAGTTCTTATAACAGCTTAGGAAACTTCATCCTAGTCGTTTATATGATGTTCTGATCTTTAATATATTTTGAGACCAAGGTCCTTATCAAATTGCACTTGACCTCTACCCACAAGGTCAGCTTCTTCTCTTAGTCGTTGAAACTAAGGCATGAGAGATTTCATTTGCCTTGAAAACAGAGAAAATGATACTGACATCTTATAGATCTAATCTGTTCCACTCTGTTTGCTGACTGCATTGTTTCTGCTGTGATACTGGCCTAATAAAAAAATTAGTAAGTTCCAGTTGTGGCCAAGACAAAAAGGACCTATCTTAGGGGAGTTATGCCTACCTTTGACATGATGAGAATAAACTATTGGTTAACTTATAGTGCAAGGGAAGGGATGGAAAACTTCTTTGTTATTATATGTTATGATGGAATTTTTATTTTAAAGGCCCAATGTTTCTGTGGAATAATTAACACATTTGCTTGTGCCAATCTCAATAATTTTATGTACCAAGAGTAAATTCTTCACATCAACAGAGACCAGAAAGGTACAAACAGGATTCATATGAAGATTAGCATCCCTAAGAATGCATTGCTCTGAATCTTTGAATCTTACACATTTTATTTTGCAACTGATTTCTACATACATGATCTTAATTGTACTTCACAACAACACTTAATGGGGACAGCAAATGGAAATATAATTATTGTATAGATAAGAAAATGAGGCTTAGATAAATGGAAATTGCTCCTGTTTTACCATATATATAAAGGCTAAATATAGCCATTATTGCCCAACTTATAAATGCCAAAGACAGTACTAAAACCTAGATCTTTCTACTCGAAGGCCTATTTTCTTTTTGTTCTTCATACACATATATATGTGTGTGGATACACAAAGATTAAGATTGTTTATCTCTTATTAAAGAAGGATGGGTGAAATTTCCCATAATGTACCTATTTTCCAAAAGGAACTATATATTTATTTTATAGCAAAAAAGTAATAATCAATTACTAGAAGTCTTTCATAAAGTATAAATGGCCCCAAATGTTGCATCACTCTTAAATTATCGTGGGTTTCTGGAGACCACTTTAACATGCAGAGCTGTAAAATGATAGCATTGATAATAAAAAGGAATTTGGAATCAGAGCAGGTGAGTAAGTCCAAGGAGGACAGGCTTGGGCAGGACATGGGGATGTCTTCTGCCCATTAGAATCAGGAGAACATTAAATGGCTGGTGTTTGAGAAGAGGATACTAAAAACTTGCCAAGA
Source organism: Neofelis nebulosa (assembly GCF_028018385.1). Lineage (NCBI taxonomy): Eukaryota > Metazoa > Chordata > Mammalia > Carnivora > Felidae > Neofelis > Neofelis nebulosa. The sequence continues at coordinate 72,884,390 of NC_080785.1, read as the reverse complement.
GGGTATCAAGATAAGCCATTATTCACAGCTTTGCCTCTGCCTAGCTTATAAGGGGCTGCACACGTCATTCTACCTTCACACGGGAAGACAGAACTGAAGGTTTTTCTCTACCACCCAATGCCTTATCATAGTGCCAGGCACAAAGGTCAAACTCTGAAAATGCTTCTAACCTTGGAAAATTTGAAGTACTGGAAAGAGCTTTGTATTATTACTCTGAAAAGATCTGGGTTTGATTTGAGATCTCTTTTTGTTATTTGCTAGCCACATATAGTTAATGGGTTAATGACTTGTATCTCTAAGACAGGTCTCAATCCTATAAAATTCAGATGATATTAATAATTATCATGCCTCTTCACATAACTGGGGAGATTAAATAATGATATATTATAAACTATGAATGATTACTGTACATACATTATTACTATTTCTATTTTTCAAAAAGACTTTTTAAATATAGTCTAATAATTCATAACAATGCTGCCATCTTTTTAGAATTCTGAAAGATTACATGATGAAGAACTAAGAACAGATGAAACTATATGGCAAAAAGCCAACTTTAAATTATTCTTCTATTCAAGCTACTAACACTTTAAGGATTTGAGATATAAAACACACACACACCATACTTCTCTGTACATAGTTATTGTGAAGGCAGCCTGACTCATCGACCTCTTAGGATTACCTTCTATCTTATAGCTATAATGAGGATATATTTTCTATCCAAGATAAGGAAACCTTGTTGAGTAAAATACTGACCCAAGGAGAACTTTAAAAGGGATTTGTTCAGTCTAACTATATAGGATACCCAGAAATAAGCCCAGCTCCTCATGGGAATTTATTATAGGGTAAAGGTGGCATGTTATTTGGTAGGGAAAAGATGGATTACTTCATAAATGGCGCTGGAACCACTGCAAAGCCATTGGGAGGGAAAAACACTGGGTTTCTTCTTTATTCCCTATATCTAAATAAATTTTAGATAAATAAAACAAGTAAAGCTAAAAACATGAAACATTGAAAATAGTAGTTAAAAATACAAATATTTTTATAATCATGGAATAGGAAAAACCCTCCAAACATATCAAACTCAGGAGGCATAAAAAATAAGACTGGTAATTCGGACAAGATAGAAATTTAAAATTTCTTTATAACACCACATATACACAGCAAAGCATAAATAAGCAACTCATAAATCAGGAACTGGGGAAAATATTCACAACATATGTGATAGAAAATAATCTAAACCTTTAACAAAAACAAAGAACAAAATGAATAAGACGAAAAACTCAATAAAAATGGACAAAATAGAATACAAATGACCAACTCAAATATGGTAAAACTCCACTCATAATTAAAGAAACACTTAACTCATTAGTAATTCATTAACTTCATTCATAATTAAATAAGTGCAAATGAATGTGAAGAATTTTCTCACCTTTAGTTCAGCAAAGACTAAAATGCCTTATTATCCAGCATTGGTATTATCCGGCACTTTTCTTAGTTGGTGGGAGTGTAGGGGTGCAATATTTTTGAAGGGCAATAACTATAAAAATTCAACCCATCTAGTTTCAGGAATTCTTCTGTAGGGTTAACCACTTCAAGAAATACACTAGCATGTGTAGAGCATACAAGGATGTTTGGTTACAGCAGTTTTTGAAACAGATGAGTTTGGAAACAGTCTAGAATAGTTGTTTTTCATCCATGAAATGGAGCATTAACTATCAAAAAGAAGGAGATCACTCTCTATGGGATAATATGGAAAGATCCTCAAGATGCACTAAACTAAAAAAAAAATCTATATAACAGTGTTTTTATTTGATCTCATTTAGCATAAACATATATTTGCATTTACCAAAAAAAGGTATCCGGAAGGATACAAGGCAGGAATCGCTTGCAGTGGATTGTTCTGGGGAGCTGAGTTATAGAATTGAGAGAAATAATACTTTTCTTTTTATGTAAATCCTTAGTATTATTTAACTTTTATATTTTAATTTTTAATTAATTAATTAATTTTTAAATGTTTATTTTTGAAAGAGAGAGAGAGAGAGGCAGAGCGCAAGTAGGGGCAGAGCAATGAGAAAGGGAGACACAGAATCTGAAACAGTCTTCAGGCTTAAGCTGTTAGCACAGAGCCAGACACAGGGCTCAAACCCATGAACCGTGAGACCATGACCTGAGTTGAAGTTGGCCGGTTAGATGACTGAGCCACCCAGGTGCCCCTTATTTTTTTATTTTTAATGTTTGTTTATTTTTGAGAGAGTGCAAGTGGGGAGAGGCAGAGAAAGGAGAACAGAGGATCTGATGTGGGCTCTGTGCTGACAGGCTGACAGCAGAAAGCCCAATGTGGGGCTCAAACTCACTAACTGCGAGATCATGACATGAACCAAAGTCAGATGCTCAACTGACTGAGCCACCCAGGTGCCCTTGTATTATTTAACTTTTAGATAATTATCATGCTGATTTTATAATAAAAAGCTTAAATCATGCTAAATAAATAGTGATTTATGCTCATTAACTGCTACTCATAATCTTGTAGGTGTTTTAGAGTCTTACATGAAGACCTTTTCTATAGACTTTAAAGACTTTCAGTCTTCACTCATACATACCAATCTTTTCCTCTGTTCTATGAATTTAAGCTCTATAAATGTGGTTGTCATATTATCTAGAATTCTTTATATTGTCATAATCATCTGATTGCTTTAATATAAATTAGCTTAATTTAAAAAATTGGTATCTATCACCAATATAATTTTATTGTTTTTATTTTTTATAGTTTTATTATTTTTAAGCTTATTGTTTTTTAATTTATTTTATGAGAGAGATACAGAACAAGTTGGGGAGGGGCAGAGAGAGAGGGAGACAGAATCCCAAGCAGGCTCCAGGCTGTCAGTGCAAAGCCCAATGCTGGACTTGAACTCATGAACCATGAGATCATGACTTGAGCTGAAACCAAGAGTCTAATGCTTAACTGACTGAGCCACCCAGATGCCCCATAAAATGACCGTCTAGGGCAATGATTCTAGAATTAGACTTTCTGGATTAGTCTATCCAGCTACCCAGCCTCCATACAACACAGAGTACTTAGTGAGAAGATTTATGTCTGGTAGAGTAACAATCAACCACCATATCCTCTGGACATGAGCAAAGAGTAGACTGTTCAGATCCTACTGGTAAGTAGGAGAAATGTCAATTTCATATGTAAAAAGCAATAGGCCATGTATCAACATATGTGTATCTGCATTTCTCAATTTTTAAAAACATAACCACAAAAAGCTAAGGCACCAAAAAAGTAAATCCCCTAATCAGAAAGTGAGGAAGAGAATCTGTTGCTGACAAGTCAAAATTAGGGGACTGCATATTTCTTTTCACCCTAGATTCTAGATTGTTTTCCAGCCTATTCTTTTTGTATCCACATAAATTCATTGTTGGGAACTCTTTCCCACCTAGAACTGTGCAGAACCACAGATATTAAGATGTATAGATATCTCCAAACCTATTACATACATATCTATTATATGCTCTATTATACAGTCACCTCAAATCTGCATTATCACAACTCTATCAAACTTCTGAAGGGTGCAATAGTCTGATTGCTAAATTTGTGTCATGTGACTAGGCTCTGACCTTATAGTACCAACTTGGAGAAATCAGAAAGCCGTAAGTACATTCCTGGAGTTTATAAATTTCAGCGAATTCTGCCTCTCTTACCTCAATAGTTTTTTTTTTTTTTAATTTTTAAATAATAGTTCCAAGATAATGTCCCAAGTATATTAATGGGACATCGTATGTTTGTAGTGCATATCTGAGCAGGGATTTTTTTTAAGTGGCACAAAGCATAACACTCATATTATGGAGGAAGCCAGATACCTCATCAACCTAAAAACTGAAGTATATAATTCTCTAGGTGGTAGATCTAGCAAATAAAAAGAAAATAACTTTAAACCTCTTGATGCTGCTATTCATTTATTGATTTGTAAAGCATTTAAAACTACACAAGATTTATTGTCTTTCACTGAACTGGATAAAACATGACTGTTTACTTTAGATAATGTGTGAATATGAAGTATTTATCTCCTTCAGTTTTTTTTTTTCCCCCACCCTCTGGGTCCTTCAAGGACTCTCACAACTGGAGATTGGGAGTGTTCGTGTGAGTACACACACACACACACACACACACACACACACAGTATTCCCCGAGTTAGTGAAGATATCTGTAAATACCTGCTCTTCTTTTCATTTCAGAACCTACAGTATTGATAAAATATTAATGATTTTTCAAACAGAAAATCTTGCAGTCTGTCCATGCGAACAAAAGTGCAGTTTTCTGGAATGACATACTAAGTCATTTTCAAAATTCATCAGAAACTTTTCAAACTCTGCTTTGAACAATACAAAAACAGATCTCATCGGGGCACCTGGGTGGCTCAATAGGTTAAGCATCCAACTTCAGCTCAGGTCATAATCTCACAGTTCTGTGTTCAAGTCCCACGTCAGGCTCTGTGCTGACAGCTCAGAGCCTGAAGCCTGCTTCGGATTCTGTGTCTCCCTCTCTCTGTACTCCTCCCCAACTCATGATCTGTCTCTCTCTGTCTCTCAAAAATGAATAAACATTAAAAAAATTTTTTAAGTGTTAAAAAAACAGATCTCAAGTCCAAGTCGTTAAAAAGAGTCAAGACAGATTATTGATCATTAAGTTGACATGTATATACCAAGGGACCTTGAGGAAATAGTACAACTAGGTATTTGCACTTTGATGAATTATCAAAACTTTGGAGATTTGGGGCGCCTGGGTGGCGCAGTCGGTTAAGCGTCCGACTTCAGCCAGGTCACGATCTCGCGGTCTGTGAGTTCGAGCCCCGCGTCAGGCTCTGGGCTGATGGCTCGGAGCCTGGAGCCTGTTTCCAATTCTGTGTGTCTCCCTCTCTCTCTGCCCCTTCCCCGTTCATGCTCTGTCTCTCTCTGTCCCAAAAATAAATTTAAAAAAACGTTGAAAAAAAAAATTAAAAAAAAAAACAAAAAAAAAACTTTGGAGATTTAACTAAACACGGTGGCATTCACTGAAAGCATTTAAAAACTGACATCAGAAGGCTTAAATTTTCTTTGAGGAGATATTCCAAGCATTACAAGAAATGAGAAAATAGAACATGCATCAGAAATAAGCCTCAAATATGTTTATGGCTTTGTTTTTACTGATATATATGCATGTGTGTATGTATTTATATGTGAAAGATGTGTGTGTACATGTAGAGACTGAAAGGCAGAAAGAGAAAGAGCAACAGAGATAGAAAGATAAAGAGGGAAGGAGAGAGTTAAGGAGGGAAAGACTGTTGCCCTTTTCAAGTAAATTTTTAGTAGTCGAAGATACACCTTATGAAACTGAAGTATTATAAAGCAGAAGGGCAATTCTTTTTACAATTTCCTTCAGATTTTCCCATTTTGAAGCTGAGTGAACTGAGTCACAAGGAGATTGAGAGGTCTGAGCAAGATCACACGTTGACCTAAGGCCTAGCCAGAAAGAGCCCTGAAGCTGCCTGAGGCCCATGCTTCTTTTAACTCCAACATCTTACCTTGTTTTGTGCTCTCCTGTGGTTGTGAAGATGCGAGTGATTAAGAAAAGGGACCAGTATTTAAGTAAATATCAGCAAACTTTTTAAAAAGTGTGCTTTCTTATGCTACTTGCAAAACTTTTGGAGGCAAAAAACAAAGGATAGAGCATCATCAACTTATTTTTAATTAGCTTATTCTTGTTTTGTTTGCGTAAAATAGGTTAAGAAAATGGAGATGACTCAGTCATTACATTATTAATGTTAATGTTTTAAATTAGCATTACTAAAAATGTTGCTTCCCAGTAGTGATCTCTTTGAAATGTAATAGAACATGGCAATTTAAAAGTTATTTGTTAAAATGAATGCTAGAGAATACTTCATCCATGAATGTGCCCCCGGCTTAATCAGGTTCTTAATCTATATCCTTTTTTATCACTTAAAATCTAGAAAAACTGCTTTGAATTTTCTCTCCAATAGTTTCAAATACAAACAGTTGCCTACTTCATTCTACACAGTAAATTTCCCTCCATATGGACTTAATTTTGACATGGTTCTATAGCCCTCACTTCTGTTTTTGTTGTTGTTTTGGTGCTGCACGAAGAGTGCTTAGTGAAAGCTTTAAAAATGAACTAGAAATAAAAGGATGGATAAATGAGTATATTTGTCTCATAATCACTGGATTTCTCATCTAGCTCCTGTAAGTGACTATGATGTTATTTACGGCAGAGACTGCATCCTGTTGACCACTGTATCCCATTACCTCCTAGGTACTCAATATTGTTTGCTGAATGAACCAATGAATCCAAGTCTATCACTCTATATCTTCAATTTTTTTTTCAACTTTTATGTGGGTATATGTCTCATGACTTCAACTATACCGGGAGCTCTTTGAATGTAGGACGCATATTTTACTGGTTGTGGCAAGCCCCAATTAGGGATTAGCAGAGTGCCTTGCATGAAGCAACACTTCAAAAATCAATGGGCGAAACATTCCCTTTGATTGCTTTTTTAAACCTAGAGATTGTGCCTGTATTTTTAAGCCTAAACCACAACAGTGAAATAAAATTTAGATCAATATGAAGAAGTTTTCAATAAGTAGGTATTAAAAATCCAATATCTAGCTCCAGTAACTAATATTTTGATAATGAGGTAGGTTTCCTTTTGAAGTAGTTTGTTTCTAAGATCTCAAATCTAACAAATATGCATATTAATACCTAGAAATTTCTGTAATGGATGCCCTTATTTTATAGAAATTTATTTTAGATAATATATTTATACCTCTAAGACTGTCTGATTATAGCAACCTGTAATTACATTTCATATTTTCATACTTGAATGTCTTTCATCGTAGAGGAAACAATCATCCATTAAACAAAATGGAAAATATATGTAGAATGAAGAAAATTGGCTAGAGTCCCACCACCCCAATACAACCACCTACCATATTTTGGTCTATTTTTTCTAATTTAGTTTTTGAACACATATTTATAATTTCCTCTTCCAAGTTATCAAATTACATCTTATATATTTTATTTATTAAGTTTATTTCTGCTTAAGGAAAAAAATGCTTTCTAGTACTACGTAAGCAAATTTACTTCCAAGTCATTCCCCAAACTTACTGATTGTGTTCTCCTCTCCCAAGGAGCTCATATATGCAATTGGTCTCACAGAATTATCAAACTATTAGACAAACAAAATTTAAATAAATGAAAATAAGGTATGTGTGTGAGAGCATGTATAATTTTTATAGATAGCTGTATCTTTAACACACTATCCCTAAGTAGATAATGAGACTACGTGCTTTTTTTTAGAAAATTAATTCCAAAGGCACTCACAGTAAAGTATATTTTAAATAAAGTGAATTTTGTGTCCCTATTGGTTTCCACTATAAAACTGAAATTTTTAGGGCAAGTCATATTAACCTCTGCATCAGTCTCGTCATCTTTAAAAATAAAAGTCTAATATAAACATTCACCGTATAGGGTTGTTTGGAAAATTAAAAGAATTAATGCTTGTAGAGAAGTGTCCAAACACATAGAAAGTGCTTCGTGTATGTTAATTATAATTATCATTACTGGGAAAATTTTGTGGCCAAATAGTAATCTCAGATTTTGAGGCTGAAGTTTTTTCTTTTCTTGGCTTCAATTAAGTAGAAAATTCTAATTTTTTTGTCATAATAATCTTTTAGAAATCACTTAAATATTTCTATCTTTTTCATTCTATACATTCCTATCTTCTAAATTTGACCAATTGAAAAAATATTGAAAAACATGACCTTTTAACACTGACTCTCTGCTCTACTTTTCTCCAGTTATTTGACTTTCTGTTTTAATTTTTTTAAATAAAAAAATGTTTGTAACATTTATTCAATTTTGAGGGACAGAGCTTGAGCGGGGAAGGGTCACAGAGAGAGGGAGACACAGAATCTGAAGCAGACTCCAGGCTCTGAGCTGTCAGCACAGAGCCCAATGTGGGCCCGAATCCACAAACCATGAGATCACAACCTGAGCTGAAGTCAGATGCTTAACCAACTAAGCCACCCAGTGCCCCTCTGGTTATTTGACTTTCTTACAGAATCTGGATTTAGTATAATAGAAATTGCTAGGCTACTAGGGATTTGTAAGCTATCTCAGAAGCTACCTGGTTGGATTTCTCAGAATTATATTCAAACTAATAACATGAAATTAGTATCCTATCAAAGGTAGAGAGCTTTTCAAATTAAGGTTCAGACCAAAAGATGATGTAGAAACAGATCATAGTGTGTTTGCCAGACACGAAGCAAGAGGAACCAGGAACCAGGAACCAGGAACTCAAGTTTTGGGTCTGCTTTGCCAGATGGCAAGTTATCTCTACTGTTATGAGTACCACATTATACTCATTGATACCAAGGCTTTGATTTAAGTCAACAAGCTTGTTAATTTGAAAGTTTAGGAATTTAGGCCAGTAAGGAATTAGACTGACAATAGTCAATCAGTGTTAATCCTTAGGTTGTTTTCCTTCCTTCCTTTGTCCTTTCCTGCCTTCCTTCTTTCCACTCTCCCTTCCTTCCTTCCTTCCTTCCTTCCTTCCTTCCTTCCTTCCTTCCTTCCTTCCTCAGAAACATCTTTATTACAAGTGTTTTTAAACACTTCTTTACATGCACTGCAGAATGAGTATCAACTTCCTTTCAGATTATTTCTTTGACTATAGAATATTTCCTTAGTGGTTTCAATATTTCTTTTGGATAATTTTTTTTTATGTTTTAGAGACTTGTTTCATATTAAGTTAATTTAAAAGTGAATGAGTGCTGGGGTGCCTGGGTGGCTCAGTTGGTTAAGAGTCCAACTTCAGCTCAGGTCATGATCTGAGCCCGTGTTGGGCTCTGTGCTGACAACTCAGAGCCTGGAGCCTACTTCGAATTCTGTCTCCCTCTTTCTCTGCCCCTCTCCCACTCACATTCTGTCTCTCTCTCTCTTTCAAAAATAAATAAACATTTAAAAAATTAAAATAAAATAAAAGTGACTGAATGCTCTTTGGAAGAGAATTATTGTGTATACAAAAAAAATCAGTGCTTAATCTTAGTGGAACATGTAAGCAAACTTGGAATTCACTTTTTTGCTTTCATTGTCAATTCTAGACATAGGAAATAAACTAGGGCAGATGAAATGTGATTAGAATCAATGTATATTTCTCAATGAACTATTTTGATGAGGAGTCAATATAAAGATTAGAAACCACCATTCCAAAAAGATTCACTGGCAGTAAAACACAGAAAGAGCCTTTAGCATATGTCTATGTGAATTGGATTGTTTTTTGTTTGGTTAGATGAGAAAACATGGACCCTGAGTGATGAAGCAATTTTCTCCAAGATGACACTGGTAAACAATAGCAGAGCATGGTAGAGACACCACCTCCTATAGCATTTATTCTTTTGTTTGTATCAATTCATCACACTATTATTGTCCTTTAGAAATAAATGATCAGTACTTTACAGAACAGTGTAAAGAAGGGGAAAAAATAAAGTGTTACTGATATTGACTCAAAGACAAGATAAAGAAAAATTAGGTTGTGATTTATAATGAATATTTTGAATCAGTTAGATTTGTGTATGGGTTATTTAAGAATGGTCATAAAGAATGTTAATAAGACTTTCAGGATATCTAGAGGATACAAAATAATGTAAGATGATAACTTATTAAAATCTATTTCAATTAGGCAGATCATATAGTTTAAACAGCAAATTATTCCAAAAAGAAATAAAATTATTCCATGTATTTGTTAATAGAGAGATAATATAAGATGTTAGTTCTTATAACTATGTGAGTTTTAGAAGTTTATTCAACAACATAGTTCCTTATGACTTAAACAAAACTTTTTCTAAAGAGTAGACAGAGAGTCTCTGTTTGACAGTATAAATTTATGAACAAGCATAAGACACCAAAATTCTAGCTTGGGTCATTCATTCCCAGAATACATCTTTTGTATTTGTTAGATATCTTTTGATACAAGATGAACTAAATTGCTACAAAATCATAAAACTATGAATCAGAATAAAAGAGTTTTGAGAAAAATATCTATTATTCATGACTGCTCTCTTTTTCCCAAATTTGGGTTTGTATTATGAAATATATTTTTATTATAAGGAGTGGCCATATACAAAAGTAGCTCTAAAGCTGTTAGCAGAACTTCACATTCACACAATAACATATCTTCCTTATTCTGTCAAATAGCTGGCTTGGCAAATTTTAAAATTTATGATGTAATAGAAATACGTTCTAAAATAGTATTCTCAGTATAAATATATCAAAACTGATTGTTTTCTTTGAAAAGATCTAATGGGAAAAGAATTAGAAATGTATTTTACTCATATTTAGCCCTTAACAAATTAAACCCTAAGGAAAAGCTACACTGAAACGTTCTATCCAGAGTTCTATAATACTAATGTTTTATTTTACCCTAAAATACTTGCCCTGAATAAGTCTTCCGATTTTACCCTCACTTAAGTCGCTAACTTAGCCTGAAACTGATATGTGGTATTTAACCAACTTTACTGAAGATTTTGTGAAATAGGAATGTTTGACTTTATTTCTGTAGAAAACCACGATCTTCAATTCCTCGTGGAGTAATGTTGTGTTTCATAGTTGTAGGCACTGGACTGGAATATGATTATAGGAAAATTAGTTTATTTTAATGCCTATTGCATGCATGGATGACTCTATTAAGTGAATAAAATTTGATAAGTAGATATATGATAAAGATATGAGTATGATTTCACAGAGTTTCAAAGTAAAGCAACAATTTGAAGAACAACAAAACTTCACATTTGATCTGATTTTTCATGTATTTTTAAATCACTTATCCCATAAATGCCAGGTATCTTCATGTGTCTTCTTTAATTTCTTTTAACTTCATGTTTGAATATTTTGTATATGGGACATATATAACTTTGATTAAAACATAGGGTCAAGGCACAGATCCAACCACAGTTCAGATAGAACGCTAGGTATTTGTTTAATGAATGAATGAATCTGCAGAAAAAAGATGAAGGTGTGGGCAAAGTCAGTGATTACCACACTAAAATACTTAGTCATTGTAAAGACAGTACAATAAAATTAACATTAATATATATGAAGACAAAATTTTCCTCTAAGTTTAGATCAACAGTTCAATATATACTTCCATTATAATAGCAAAACCCTGTACATGTAAAACATAGTTCTTTTTTTTTCTTTCACTACTCTCTATCAGTACTCTTGTTTTACAGCATGAACTTTCACGTAAATTGGTTAATCAAATTGAACAAAGATACAGTAATAAGTACTTTGACCATGATTTATATTCTAGAAAGTTCTAGAAAGGAGCTTTTTTCTATTAAAAGTGTTCTCACAAAACTATGGAGCAGGTCAACATAATTTTCCCTCATTATGTAACTGGGGAAATACAGTGATCCTCAGTGGCAGTCAGTGGCAGACAGAAGTTGTAAATTTATAAATCAAAATATTCAGATTTTTGCTTAGTTTAAGCTATGACCAATTCCATTTTCATAGAAACATTAGATATGTGCTTTCCTGCCAGCGGGGAATACTCCCCAGTCCCTAACTGCTATACCATATGGGGGACTCAGCAGGTGGACCAGGTTTTTCATTCTAGAAACTTGTGTAGATTATGTAACTATAGACTTTATTCCCACCTTTTAATTAACTTTAATGTCACATCACATAAAAGAGTTGGCTCAGTTTCATTTCTTTGGATTCATATAATACATTAGACAGGAGGTCCATAATTTCCTTGACATAAAAAGTGCTTAAGATCATCCACAAGCAGTGCATTTTGAAATTCATTAAAGATCTCTGACATGTTCTTCTATTAGCAAGGTTCCAGAGAGCACAGATGGCAATTAGTCACACAGGTGTTTGGTGGTTAACTTCTTTGATTGAGGAGAGCAGCACCATCTATGAAAAGAACCTCCGAATCTCCAGAAACATAGTATTAGATGCTATTCAGAGCATCTCCTATCAGTACTCTAACTTTACTCGATTCTTATATAAATTCTTTGCTCGTTAATTAACATATTATCCATGTTAAACTTATACGATGTTATATGTCAATTATATCTCAATAAAGCTGGGAAAAAATAAAGTCTTTACTCATATGAGAGCTTTCAAAATGGCTGATTGATGGAAAATCCAATCCTGGCAGGATGGATGGTTCTTTTAGCCAGTGGTTCTTCAAGTGTAGTCCCTGGACCAGCATTATCTGCATCACTTGGGAGCTTGTTAGAAATGCAAATTCTTTGGCCCCACCCCAGACCTACTGAGCCAGAAACTGGTGATGAGGCCTAGCAATTAGTGCTTTTATAAACCCTCCAGATGATTCCCATACAAGTGAAAATTTGAGAACCCCTGCTGTAAGCTCATTGGAGGTGCTTGGATAAAGGGCTCTCCAGAGAGAACACAGTGGAATGTAAAAATTAAAGTATTATTACAATTTGTATTATATTTAAATTATAAAACACTATTTGGTCATGGACAGGATGTTTAATTCTTATTTTTAATTTCTTCATTTTGAATTCATTAGAATTAATGTATTTGAATTAATAATTTATAGACGTAGCACTATATGGATGGTAATATGACTTTACTGTATGAGGAATTTGCTGTAGGCAATGGTGGGATGGAAGTTAGTCTGGGAACCTAGATGGAGTTGCTTTTGCAATGTGCTTTGCAAATTGGAAGGGATCTGAGATGCCAAATTATCACCTTTGGTGTTCCATGTGTCCTTCTCGCATGCCCTATGACTTCAGGGCATTTCCTCCAATCACACATTACCTTTACACATCACAAAATAGAAGTGAAGAAAAAAACCCAACATCTTGAAAGATGGAGACATTAGCAAATTACCAATCTAGGGAGGCAATGTGGAAAATATTTCTTTTCCTTGAGTTTATTTTCATATACTCTTCAAAGCAATTCCAGAACTGGCAGTATGAAATATGTGTGTCCGTACAATTATATTTATATTCTCTTAATCCTTATTTCTTTCATTCTGTTCATTCTTTATACTGGTTTCCAGGTCAACAGTGCCAACTGTGAAAGCCACTGCTATTGGAAGCTTAAAAACAAACAGAAAAAAGGACTCCTCTAGTTTTAGGATAATTGAAACAACTCCAAAATATGGTGGCCAAAGTGTTAATCAAAATTCAATGTGTAGCTAAAATTTTAATCTGATGAAATCATCATCAACAAATTACCACAGAAGTTTTTAAATTATAGCTGAGGGCTATTTAATACACTGAATAAATAAATCAACAAAATTCATAATGCTGTTAAGACTCACACCAAATTAAAAATATCATTATTTCTGAGATGTTAAAAAATAACTTATATGAACTATAAGAAGAATATGAGTTTTGTTGGTATGGTCACTATTAAATATTCTCAATATCATCTCTGTAGATAGCCATGTAGAAATAATTATCACAACTGTGTGATATGAATAAAATAAAGTAGCGGTAAAATAACCAATGTTCTCATTACTTCGAAACGTCCCTCCTCAATTTCAGGAAAGATACCGCATGATTAAGTCTATCTAAAGGCACGTGCAGTTTCTGTAATAAATAGCCTTCCCTACAAGCCCTGAAGAGATTATGTGTGTGTTGGATGGGTTTAGCTCCAAGGTTGGGTTGTTGCTGAAGACAGGAAGGGAACTCTTGTTAGTTTTTCACAGACGCTTCCATTATCCACTGGTCACTAATCTATCTTTATAAGTCCTTCTGTTGCATATGTTGCTATTTGCTGCGTCTCCTTTTACTTTAGGCAGAATAGAATAATATTCAGGAGGCTAGGTTAAAAAAGACCCCAAGCGGCAGAGAATGTAGTTTATTGACAGGACGCTTTACAGATGGATAATGATAGTAATGAAAAAGCTGTGTAATTGCTCTTTGTGGTGGGCCAAAACCTCAGTCAATGGCTGATACACATGGAACAAAATTATTAAGGCACTTTATTTGAGAGCTGGAATGGTTCCCAAATTAGAACAGACCCGCTAACAGTCCATCTGGCTACGTTTTGGAATGGTAGACAGATTGTGGCCTATGGACGCAATTCTTTAGAATAAAATCAAACGGCAGAGGTGCTTCTTTGCCAAAAGACCCAAAGGATTTCGCAGGAATTTTATCCATATCACAGGATATGGATTGCTTGATTGCTCATCTCCAAAGCAGAAAAATCTCAGGAAAGATAGGAGTATTCAATGTCATTGGTGTGAAAGATAATTTCCCATTTCCTGGTAAATGCAGAAATACTTGGCAAACTAGATGTGAGATCAATTTATTTGGCTGGTATGCTTTACAAAAGATCAACATACTGCCAAACCAGTGGGAAAAATGGCACTCTGGCTTTCCTTCATATGACTCTGGTATATACAAGAGCCACAGAGAACCAAGACTTGTTTGGATCATGGTTAAAATTAGGACTGGCCTTAAATTTAGGAAGAACATGATCATACGTTCCAGTTGGATAACTATCAACTCCTTTAGTTAGTTTTGCCAATTTCAAATGGTACCTTTCTGCTCAAAGAAAGATTACAGAATAAAAGCCTCCAAAGGGAGAAGAACTTTGGTGTTTTTGTTGTTGTTGCTGTTGTTTCTCTTTCTTAGGGACATGCAATCTAACCCACAGGGGGATCACCCAGTATAGACTAGGGCTCCTGAGCTTTGTGGGTACAATGCAAATTGGAGAAACCAAAGCCCATTCCCTCTTTGGTCAACTCATGGCATTAGTGTAATGAAGGCTGTATAATCCCTTTTGCTCTGTCATACCAAGGCCAGACAGAGATGAAAGCCTGCAATAACAATGAGGGAGGCCAAGCAGCACTGAATGGTAGGTGACCTGGCTCACAATAGGCATTCAGTAAACAGTCCACTGAATAAGATAAATTAATTCTAGCCTCAGTTCTGCTGATAACTACCTATTCAACCTTAACTACTTTTCTTTTCTGAGGTTTCACAAAACAAGGATGATAATGGTGCTCCCAGGACAAGTATGAAGTGGGATAATACCCGGAAACACGTCTTAAGAAATCTGAGGGATTATAGATGATACTTCTCTAAATGTCGCCCAGGAACTAACATTTTAGAGGATAAAAGTAGTGCTGATTTTCTCATTTTTATTCTTATTTTATTAAGATAGGTAATCTAAATTGAAGAATTCTTTTTTCCCATGGGACTCAGTTATGTGATGTTCATTTTGAATAAGCCAAAAGTATGTCTGACAGACATTTTCATTTTTCCCAAATTAACCAAAATGCCCAAGAGATCGCTTGGCACCAATTATCCAATATGACTTCATTTTTGCAGGAAGTTCTAATCATCTTCCTAATCTGCCACCCTTTCCTCCAAAAGCCTGACATTTTTTTTAAACAAATTATGCTTCATGTTTTCAATTGAAATATTGGCCTTTGACTTCTCTTGAAATGCAAAGCCCAGCGTGCTAAAAAGCATTAAGCTGCTCTTGGTTTTTAGGTTTTTTGTGTTAATGAAACATCAGAGGTAAGGTTTCAATGGGGGAGGATACTGAAAAAAAAGATCAAAAAGACTTGGCATTGTTGGATGCTTAAACATGGATTGGGAAGTCAGAGTGGGTAGACACACTGAAATGAAGAACTGTTCATTTCATCCTTTCACTGTGGGTTTACTCTGATTGAAGGAGAGTGGAAAGATAGAGTCCTTTGCTCACAGGTTTAGTGGCCAAGTACATCTGGAATTGTGTACAAAGATAAGCTATTAGCATTTTAGAGTCTTTTTCCTCCTTGCCCAGTAAAGTCAGAAAATTCTTTCTCTTTTGTTTTGCTATGTTATTTCTTTGAGAAATAAATCTGGAGGTCATGGCTCACGAGTTCAGGAGCAGTCTGCTTTGACCTACCTGATGTTTATTTAACTGCTGGTATACTCTTATCTTCCTAGAGACCTGCTTTCAAGTAGAAAACAAATCAAGTACCACGGGTGAACAAAAGATCCCTTTATCTAACAGAGGGATGACTTTGAAGATGCTACTTTTAAAAGAATGATATAAAAGAAAAAGCTAACTATGAACATTTTGTCAAGGTCATAAAATTATGTATCAAAATAGCTAAAAATAAAACCAAGAAACATGATTTACTAGACACCTATCAAATGTTTGGCACACGTTGCAAAATACCTCTAATATTTTCCACAGCCCTAAAAGGTATGAATTAGTAGTTTCTGTTGAAAGAGTAGAAAGCAAAGCTAAGCATAGTTAAAAAGCATGCTCCAAGCTGCATAGGGAGTAAATGGATGAACTGGGATTTGTAAACTAGGGGAATCTACCTCCAAAGCCCATTTGCTTCCCACTAACCCATGCTGCCTCATATGATATGATCTGTTTGGTCCCAAGTGCACAGATTTGCTCAGAGATTGCAAACCTAACTCATTCAAAAATAACTATCATTCTTTAGGAGCACCTGGGTGGCTCAGTGGATTAAGCATCTGACTCTTGGTTTTGGCTCAGGTCATGGTCTCACAGTTCATGACGTTGAGCCCAGCATTGGGCTCTGCACTGACTGTGTGGATCCTGCTTGAGATTTTCTCTCCCTTTCTCTCTGCCCCTCCCCTGCTTGTTGCCAGCACACTCACGCATGTGCTCTCTCTCTCTCAAAAAAAAATAAACATTAAAAAATAACTATCATTCTTTTGAATAAAGATGCAAATGTAGGTAGACATTATTTCTGTTTCCATCCATGTTAGCATCCCTCCCAACAAAACTCCAAAGTTTTACAAATTATGGTATAAAAAAACATTTCTTATGAAAAGTTTGAATTTCTTAGAGTGATAATGAGGAAGTATTAAACTCAAATGTAACAGTGGCTGCAGAACGGAGGATAATATTTTTGTGAAACAAGTTTCATTATATTGTCTCTTCCTCCCTCATTTTTCAGTAAAATTATATCAGAAGGCTTTACTGAAGACAGATACAGACATTACAAGAAATATTTACCTTTATCCAAGTCCAGAGAGAATACAGTGTTTAGAAATATATAAATAACCCCATATAGAACTGTTTGGATACTCATACAAAAGAGATAACATTTACAAAAGAGTATAACATTAGTTATACTAGGTATTTTATACATAGTGTCTCAATCTATATAAAAACCAAGGGAGAGACTGTTTACTACCCCTATCTTACAGATGAGAAGACAGAATCAGAGAATTCAAAACTTGCCCAATATTACTAACTCAGTCAATGATAGAGCTGTTACGCTAATCCTAACTCAGTAAACTATATTGCTGCTCAACATTACTTACAGATTATTTTATGGCTATTCACAATAATTATCCCATAATTATTCATGTGAATATTCAGGAAAATGAGTGTAAACTTCACTATCATTGAATCTTTCTGACCTATAATTTTTAACTCTGTACTTAGGCTCTATTTTTCTAAGTATGATCAGCATTTCTTCTAATCATAATATATGACTTATATGAGACCCTGGTAACAGTTGTATAACTGAAATCTACTAGATAATTCATACCAAACAACTTTGAAGTGCAAATTTTATTCTTTATATTTAATGAAAATTCCATCTAGCTGAGTATTTTACCTGTAACCTTGAATTCCTTAAGTGCACAGGGCTGTCTTGTTTAACATTTTATTTTGTAAGCATTTAAGCAGTTTCTTGTGAAATGGAGACATTGAGAACCTTTGTCTTATAGCAGTAAGTATGAGGATCATTTGACATTATGTATGCTAAAAGTCTTATAAACTGAAAACTAATATACAGATAACTATTATCTTGCTGCTGCTTCCATCAGTAAGCTAAAGTCTACAGCTTTTGAATGAGTGAATGACTGAATTAATGTTCTCACAAAGACCAAAAAGTATCCCTCTTTGGCTCAGTAGTTTTCACTTGAGATATACAGAAAATTGCCAAAGAATTTCAAAATGGAAAGAATTTCATATTGAAAACCAGAGGTAAATAAACTTGGCTTATCTACTCAGGGCTGTAAATACTATTTAAGCACTTGCTCTTGGCCTAAGAGGCAGTGTGATCATTTCTCCGACCTAATTATGAAGTTCAGTGCAGACTGAGCTACAGTATGGGACTTTTGGAACTACCAAAACAGCCTGAACTCTGTTCAGCTAGCACTCATGTTAGCATTTTTCTATTCTATCTAAGAAGGAATGAGTTAATTGGTGAGGCTATCCAGAAGTTTTTTCTCACTTCTAGTCATCGATTTTAAGCTGTGAGTGCATGGAAGAAGTATAAGAGCATTTTTAAAGTGCAAAATAAATCCTGATAGCTGTTTTCTGCACTAAATGCTTTCTGCCCCCAGACAGACACATGCTATTTCATGGAAGTGAGTGGCATACTTTGTCACCAGTCCTGGGCATTAATTTTGTTCCTGCTCTATTGATCAGCTTAAAGAGATCTATCTTATTATGCCATGCATTTCTATTTAAAAAAGGTTAATGTTTGCTGGTTAACTGGTTTTGGAAAGAAAAACCAGAGACCTTATAGAAAAGTTTGAGCTCTTATTCCATTATGGAAAAAGTGACATCTCTAAAAATTTTAGAGAATGGAAAAGAGCATCATATTTTCTCTCTTTTTTTTTTTTCCTAAGAGGAAAGCCTTAAAAAATAAGTTTATTGACTTCTTTATGTTTTAGTATATTTTCATAAAGTTTCTTTTGGATCATTCTTGATATTAAAAATTAGTAATGGAATTTAAATATGGACTGTGGATTAAACAATAGTATTGTTAAATAAATGCCATTTTTTAAAGTTTTAAAATTTATTTTGAGAGAGACAGAGACAGTGCAAGTGGAGAAGGGGCAGAGAGAGAGAGAGAGAGAGAGAGAGAGAGAGAGAGAGAGAGAATCCCAAGCAGGCTCTGCACTGTCAGCACAGACCCTCATGTGGGGCTCGAACCCACAAAGCCGTGAGATCATGATCTGAGCTGAAACCAAGAATCGGATGCTTAACCGAATGAGCCACCCAAGGTGCCTTTGTGACTTTTTTGTAAGTTTGAAGGTCTATTGAAATAAGTGAGAGAAATACACTGATATTAAGAAAATGCTGTGAAATAATTTTCTTCATTTCAAATGAACATTTATAAAACATTTTTTAAGCCGTAAGTAATGCAAAGCTCAGTGAGGTAAAAAAAGATCTTTCCTCTTAAGTTCTGTTCCAGGTTTCAGGCTAAAATGAATTTCCCTCATTGACAACACCTTCTAATATGTTTAGTGCTTTGGAGAAGAAAACTGTAACTGGGCACTTTGAAGGGGAAAGTGCTCATTGGGTTACTCAATAGAACCACAGTGTATCAGAACAGATGAAGACAAACAGGTGAAGACTTCTACTGGTGGTGGAAGTCAGAGTAGAACTCAAGTTGCACCATGAGTTATTATTGCCCCTTTGCTATGCTGCAGTGGATAGGGTCCTGGGTGTTTGTGTATCATCGAGTATAGGGTTTTATTAGTCTAGTTCTATATCAGACATTTCCCACTTTTCATTCCAGTTTTCAACTTCTCTCTTTGATATTAATACAGTTAAATGAAATTACATTTCAAACATTCTAAAGCATAAATGAAAACTTATAGATATAACTATACATCCCTTATCCTTTTCTTAAACTCTGTAGAATTCCATAGCTTTTCATTTTAACAGTGACAATATCTTCTCCATTTTTTTTCCTACTACGAGCTTAAGGTTAGTCTACTAAGAAGGTAATTAGCTTATTATTTGATCATTGTTTTAGTAATTTTATTTTAAAAATTAACAAAAATAATTCTAATATCAATCATGAAACTTTATCATTCTATGAATCACTTTTTAAAATATGTGTATTTAAATTATCTGAATGAAAAATCAATATTTTTATTCTCTTGCATAAGGGCAAACAACATGTTTGATAAATTTTATTCTTACCAAATTAATGGAGTTGACTAGTTATTATGGGACTGTTTTAGCCAAAGCCCAAGACACTTTATAGTATGCCACTGATAAATGTACACTTACTTTATTTAGAATGGGTGCTATTGAATATAAAACTTTTCCCATCTTTTTCTAGTAGAAAATTAGCCAGGCGATATATGCCCAACACATGCCTTTTAAAATATCACTAACTGATCCACTAAATTGTAGCAGTGATCATTTTGCTATGATAATGGATAATTAATGAAGGACACAGAAAATATAATAAGAGACTGACTTAAAATTTAATTTTTAATAAACCTAAACATTCAAAATACCTTAAAAGTCATAAAGTCTCTCCCTTTATTAGGACCATTGTGGTTACTGTCATAACAAAAGGAGCCAAAAATGCATAATTCTATTTTCGGTTGAAAAAGCAGACAGACCCAAATCATCAATCTTTTAGTGTGTCTGACTTTCTGGATGGGCGACTATCTAGTTTATACCCCTACCCTCTGGGGTATTCCCAGCATTTTAAGCATGAAAAGTGTTTATTTCCTGTCTCAATTCCTCTTGTATTATGATACTTATTCTTCTTCAGTAGAGGTGGTGAGCATGTGGTCAGCATTATCATCCATTTAAGATCGTTGCATGCTAAGATCCACCCTGAGGTTAGTGTTCTATCCTGGGCTAGACAGTTCTGATCCCCTTCACATGGAAAACATCCTGTTTCTCTTTCTTTAAAATGACTTATCCCTCTTTCCTGTATTCTAGTGATTCTTAATATTTTTTTTGATCAGAGACCCTTTTGAGAATCTGAAGGCAGCCAAGGAGCTTCACGCCAGGCAGATAGGCACAAGTGTTCACGACTTTGTGTGCTGTTTCAGGATATGCTCTGCCTCATAGCCTGTATGCACACCCTTCAGGAGAGCAGTTATTGAGTTAAGAATGTACTCAGGTTGTTCAAATAGTGGGTTCTTCGGACCAACTCTCTAAGATATTCTTTTTTTTTTAAAGTAGGCTTCATGCTCAGTGTGGAGTCCAATATGGAGCTTGAACTCATGACCCTGAGATCAAGCCCTGAGGTACAATCAAGAGTTGGACACATAACCAACTGAGCATCCAAGTGCCACCCAACTCTCTCCGATATTAACTGAGTACAACTGAGAAGAGATTTAGTATTTGCATTTTAACAAACTCTAAGTGACACAGATGTATGAAGAGTGTACCACACTCTGAAAAAGACTCCTTGAGAGTCTGGGATCCTCAGATGAAGACTCTCCACTCTGTGCCTTCTCCAGGTTTTATGTTTCTTAGTTCCTAGAAGAATTTGAACTTAGAGACCTTACATAATTTATTTAGTTTACAAGTTACAACATGTTGTTGTGTTATAAAGACTCCCTAGATAATTATCTTTTATATATAAAACGTTCATTTAAATCCCCAGCATAAGGATTTATGAAAACCCAATCACTTGCATCAAAGTCCCATTGTTTTTCTAAAGTGTTCTGTGAAATTTTTACTTCATAATGATCTACATTTATTGATTGTACCACCTGTTTGGCAAGTGTATTATGTTTTAGTTATTCAAGATCTTAATTGCTATTTAGGGGAGGCATATGGTTATCTTATTTCTCCCATTTTTAACTGAGATATAATTGATATATAACATTATATTAACTTCAACAGCATAGTGATTTAATATTTGTATACATTGTGAAATAATCACCACAATGTCTAGTTAACATGTATAGCCATTCATAGTTACCATTTCTTTTTCTTCTGAAAAAAACTCTTCTGTTTTTTCTGAACTTTTAAGTTCAGAACGTAAAGGGAACTTTTAAGATTTACCCTCAGCAATATGGTAAACATAGTTAATAATATTGTTGTATATTATATTTCATATTTTGATCATGAGCTTTTGAGGACAAGGAGCTAGTACAGATCTATATAACTACTGATTGCTCAGCCCAGTGTCCCAGGAAGTAAGGAACTTAATAAATCTTTACTGGTTGATAATTTCATGATTAAAGAAAGAAATGTTCCTCTGAAATCAGTAATTCTCCTTAAAAGTCTATGACAATGTACTCTTTCACTCTCTCACATCCAGTGAGTCATTTCTTCATGGCACAGGTCTCTGGGATCAAACACATCTTACGTAGGATTACATCTCAACTCTGATACTCGCTTGTTGTGTGTTCTTGGGCAAGTTAGTGAATACCTCTAAAAGGCTCAGCTTTCTTATATGTAAAACAAGAATAATAAGAGAATTTCCTCCATAGAATTGTTGCTTCAAAATGAATTAACAGAAAAAAATGTATAGAATAATGCTGGAATATAGCAAGTACTCAGAGTTAATTATTTGATTTCTTGGTAGTGTTGGCCCCTTGTGGCATGTTGTAGGCAAAACTCTAAGATGACCCCCAAGAATCTTGCCCCCCTGGTGTACTGTCCTACTGTCTCACTAGAATACATGCCCTTTAAGTGTGAGCGGGACTGTGAATATATTCTAATCCACTCCCATGATCAGACTGTGTTATATGACAGGAGTGAAGAGTTTTTGCAAATATAAGGAAGGTTTCAAATCTGCTGACTTTGATTTAATCAAATGGAAGATTTCCTGGGTGGGCCTGAGTTATTCAGAAGAGTCTTTAAAGGAACTGGGCCCTTCCTGAAATCAGAAAGTGTAAGAGTACAAGGGCTGAAGACAGGGGCCACATGGCAGGGAACTTCTGGCAGCCTCTAGGAGTAAAGAGTCCCTGGCCTATAACTAGCAAGAAAGTCAGGAATTCAATCCTATAACCACTGAGAAAACAGGAATCCTTATCCTACAATACCAGGAAATTAAATTCTTCCAACAACCTTGAAACAACCTTGGGAGAGGACCCCCCAACTCCAATGAGATCAGAGTGGGACGGATACCATGATTTCAACCTTGGAGGACCATGAGCAGAGTAGAAAGCTAGCAGTAGAAAGGTGGTAACATTGCATAACAAACTTATGAATGCTGATTAAAGTTGGATAAACCACAAATTATGCCTGGAAGTTTTCAAATCTGAAAAAAAACTTACATATAATAGAAAGAAATAGGTAAATGGGCCACTTTCTGTTTTTGTATGCCACTTTAAGATTTCTATTATGATTTGGCATTATAAGCTGGTCTTCCTATTGCCACAACTGAGTACATGTTACTCATTTATTGTATACAACAATATCATAGTGTTCCATTAGGAAACAATTTATGGTCACCTTTTTCTGTGGCACATAAATAAATTTTGAAACATTTTTGTATGTTTAATATGTTTTCATGACTTTCAGAATCAAACATATTTCTGAAAACACTTCTATAATGGAATCATGACATTTCTTAGCCGTGTGGACACAGTCTGTACTTAAAAGGTTCCATTCTTTTTCAATGTATTACAGTTAATAAATTTTCTAAGTATACGTCATTACATATTATTAACCATGAAAACCAAACTCAGGGTTAAATTCTTGCTTTGCCATCTCAGTGATTTGCATTTAAAGGGAGAAAAATAATCAGCCAAACAGGACAGCCAAGAGTTTGTCTTCCACATTAAACTGAAATAAATTAAGGTTGGGAAGTGTTGATTAAGCTTGCACCGACCTTTATGAAGCTTTCTGAGAAGCCATCATCTTTTAGAAGGGAGACAAGAAGCAAGGAAATGTTAGAATGTATAGCAGAATGCCTGATGTTTAGTGAAATGTCTCTGGGTTCTTTGCCCATGTAAATTAAGGTGTCACCCCCAAAGTAGAATAGCTGCAATTTTAACTGAGTCTTTTGAAAAGATAGAGTATATAGGTGTAATTTAGAGCTCTGGCTAAATATTTTGGCCATTACTAACTTAAAAATCCCTTTCAGTGCAGCAGAGGAAAGCATTTACTATGTTTGACTTTACTGAAGTGCAACATCACAGTGCACTGACAAGTATCTCCCCAGGGAGCTTACTGTATAGTTAGGCTACAACTGAGGTATAGAGTTACACCTTCATTCTATTTGCTCCTGCCTTATCAGATATCGCAAGCACACCAAAAGAATGCAAAGAATGTCATCAAAGAAAGACCACAGAATGGGGCACCCAGCTGCATCAGTCAGTGGAGCATGCGACTCTTGGTCCCAAGGTAGTGAGTTCAAGCCCCATGCTGGGTACAGAGATTACTTAAAAATAAAATCTTAAATAAAAAAAGAAAGAAAGACCACAGAACCCCTAAGAATTTCACTATGTCTTTTAATTCTAATTATGAAGAAAAACAAAAAACAGGGTATCTATGTCCTTTATATAATTAAGCTAGAATAGTTTTGTATGACTCAATTTGAGCCTCCAATTCGGCTCAGTTTTAATTCTGACCATTCTAAGTGTCTGAATTGGTATCATTTTCTTTGTTTTCACTTGTAACTGACAACCGTCATTTTAGGGTATTTCTCAAATATTTTTGCCAAGATTTAATTATTAGATATAACAAAACATTGTGGTCTTTTATTTTTTTATCATCGGGCAATATTTTTTTCCAAAAAATGCAACTGATCATTGATAGTGAATGGTCACAAACAATCCCAGATGTCACTAAAATCTCATGGAGGAACAATAAGGGGAAATGATAGGAATTTCATTGATAAAAATATTACACAGGATACACATAGAGCTATGAATAATATCTATGTTTTTAAAAAGTATAATTAGCTATAATCCTGAAAGTAATATTATTATTTGTATTCAAGTGTTTTATAGGAAAAGTTATCACTTAGCTGAGGTATGTTAGATTTAGCTTTAAAAATTTGACAGACATTGGCTCAGGTATTATTAAAAATATATTATTTGTCCAGATTAGATGCAGAGACTACATCCTGAATTAGAATTTCACTAAAACAAGTAAAGGCAGCAGATGTGGCTAATCATAATGATATGGAAACCTTGTATGAAAAGAAGGAAAAAAATCAGTAATCAATCTCAAGAACATATGTATGAGATTGAAAGAAAAATTTAAGAGCATTTCCTTTAAGTTATCTCTTTATAATTTTTTTAATGTTTATTTATTTTTGAGACAAGAGACAGCGCACGAGTGGGGGGAGGGGCAGAGAAAGAGGGAGACACAGAATCTGAAGCAGGCTCTGAGCTGTCAGCACAGAACCCCATGCAGGGCTCGAACCCACAAACTATGAGATCATGACCTGAGCCGAAGTCGGACACTTAACCGCCTGAGCCACCCAGACGCCCCGTTATCTCCTTATATAAATAATTTGAGAGCATTTACTATCCAGAGAAATAAAACGGCCAGCCTTCAATAAGGCCACTGCAGTTCTCATTACCATCTTGAGCTGAATTCTATAGCTCTAGGATTCCATTCAGCTCATTCCACTCTATTAGAACCTCAAAGATTTTAAACATTTCACTAGGTGTTTCTGCATATCCACAGAAACAGAATGTGCAACAGCCAATTCAATTGTTTCCAGCACCTTCCAAATTGAATCCTGGGGACTGGCAAAGTAGCATAAATGTCTGAATCTGGCCTG
Source organism: Neofelis nebulosa (assembly GCF_028018385.1). Taxonomy (NCBI): domain Eukaryota; kingdom Metazoa; phylum Chordata; class Mammalia; order Carnivora; family Felidae; genus Neofelis; species Neofelis nebulosa. The sequence continues at coordinate 72,858,900 of NC_080785.1, read as the reverse complement.
ATGTAAGTGTGGAGTGTGGAGTGCTGCCCTGCCTAATATATTACCTTTTACAAAAAGATAATCAAAACCTCTACCAAACAAAATGTGCCTGCAGCCAAATCTAGTGTGCAGATTACTAATTGTTCCCTTCTGTTCTACCACCTTTTGAATGGGGGGGGGGGGGCGTGTTGATCTCATTTTCTATCATGGCCACTCTTCTAGTTCACGTTCTCAGTGTTTTCAGGGACACTGGCCTTCTTTCAATTCTTTAAATGTACTATAGAGCTGGTACGTATTCTAAGTCCTTTGGATCAGAACCCTGACTTCTTGTTCTTCTGAGAACTCAGTTGAAATAACACTTCCTCAGGTAGACGTTCTTTGACCACCTGAGCTCCTCCTATTATTCTTATCTTATTGCTTTCCTCTATTGTATTTATCATAAGGCATACTTATATATTCCTCATAGACTATAAGCTCCATGAAGGAAGAGACCAGGGTTTATCCAGTACCCAGTGCTGTGTGACACATAGTAGGTACTCAGTAAATATTTGTTGAATAAATGAATGAATGAATGAATGGTCTAAGAAGTAAGGGAGGAGGTAGAGGAAATGATTTTTAAGTTGAAAACCCAAGGATACCTGAGAGTTAGCAAGGCAAAGGATCCTGAGTGAGGAAAAGGGGGAGCAGTTCCATGGCAAAGACTATAATAGGGAGAGAGCATGGTGTGCTCTGGGAACTGAAAGCTGCCTTCCTATGACAAGATTCTAGAGAGTAAGAAGAAAGAGGCAGTCTATATCTTTTCATGGCCTGAAATGGAAGCCCCATGTCAAAGAAGGATCTGTGGAAGCACTACTAGGCATTTATCCACAGGATACAGATGTGCTGTTTTGAAGGGACACATGCACCCCCATGTTTATAGCAGCACTATCAACAATAGCCAAAGTTTGGAAGAAGCCCACACGTCCATTGATGGATGAAATGGATAAAGAAAATGTATGTATGTATATATATATATATATATATATATATATATATATATATATACATACATACACACACACACACACACACACACACACACACACACACCATGGAGTATTACTCGGCAATCAAAAAGAATGAAATCTTGCCATTTGCAACTACGTGGATGGAACTAGAGGGTATTATGCTAAGTGAAATTAGTCAGAGAAAGATAAACATCATATAACTTCACTCATACGAGGACCTTAAGACACAGAACAGATGAACACAAGGAAAGGGAAGCAAAAATCATAAAAAACAGGAAGGGGACAAAACATAAGAGACTCTTAAATATGGAGAACAAACTGAGGGTTACAGGAGGGGTTGTGGGAGGGGGGACGGGCTAAATGGGTAAGGGGCACTAAGGAATCTACTCCTGAAATTATTGTTGCACTACATGCTAATTTGGATGTAAATTTAAAAAAAAAGGGATCTGTGGGACAACTGTCTTCTGCCATGGACATCACAGATTTACAGTGAAATGAAGCAGATGAGCAGAGAGCAGCAGAGATGAGAGCTAGATAGAAAGTACTGCCAGGCTTCTTCAAAGCTTACAATGCCTACTTTCATCCCTAGAGTGAGGGGGAAAGGCGGGATTATTCTCTAGTAGCTGCTTTCAGTTTCTCTAAGCTGCCCTATGATCCTTCCAACAAAATACTCCTTGTTAAGGTGACTGCAAATGAGTCTGTTGTGTGAAATAAAAACACTGATTAATTCAACAGGATTTGAGGGGCAGGTAGCTCAATTTTGGACTTGGTGAGTCTTCAGTACCTGTGAAAAAGCTACATGAGTACATTAAGTAGGAACACAGGAGTCAACTGTTAGGATATGGTTATGGTTCTCTTGTACGAAGGTTCTACTTAAATACAGTCACTCTATCTTTGATAAAGTCGGTTGAAAGTATTTTGTGCTGATGCCTAACATTTTTCATACATGGGTAACATGATCAAATTTTGTTTGAATTGAGATCCAGTTAATAGTTTATCTTTGTCAATGTATTTCCTAAGTATTTTAGTCTTTATGTAACTCAGTGTGTTTCTTTATTTGTATTTACTTACAGGAAAATTGGATGCAAATTTAGTACCCAATGGTAATCAATTTATTTTAAATGCCCAGTAAACTCTACTTTTTCTTGTTCCTTTTAAACAATTTGTATTGTTTTATCCCCAACTGTCCTGTTTTCAAACTATGCTCAAACTTTAAGACAACTCTAAAGATGTATGTGTTCATTATATTTAAGTGGTATAACAGAGAATAGGAATATATAAATATTAGCATTTCTCTATAAATCAATTTAGTTCAACTTCTCTTTCTCCATTTATAATCAATCAGGAAGGATTCAATAAAAAATAGTTCAATACTGGTAGCAAAAAATTCTATTTCATTAAGAAAAATGACAAGTGATTTGGCATTAAAACTCACTGTAGCCTTATAAAGACTGTAAAATTTCAGATGTGTTTTGAGTTTATAATTTGTACCTATGATTGCCATGCAAATTCACTCCAATGGGCTGAACAATAGATACAAATTGGATTATAAACTCCAAAGTAAGAAAATCAAATTATGGCTTTGTAAATGATACACGAAACTGAGCACTGAATTCTTTTCAAGATAAAAGAGCAATAGAATTGAAATTAAGTGATAGAAACTGGGGAAGATACATTCACTGCTTAATTTGCATTAAATATTGACTTCAGAACAATATATCACATAGTTTTGTAATTAAAAAATCAGCTGCTGGAGTGTTTTGTTTTATGTTCTTTTGGTATATGTTAGATAATCTACGAGCTACAGGACATCTCAAGGTTGTGCTTTGTATGCTAACATACGAGAACAGCTTGGCAGATTGCAGGACAAGTTCCATTCCATCCATTTGTCCATCCACAAATATCAAGCTTAATGTGTGGCTGGAACTAGCCATCCTTCTTAAAGGGCTTGGCTTAGGGGCACCTGAGTGGCTCAGTTGGTTAAGCATCCAACTTTGGCTCAGGTCATGATCTCAAGGATCCTGGGTTCAAGCCCAGTGTCGGGCTCTGTGCTGACAGTTCAGAGCCTGGAGCCTGTTTCAGATTCTGTCTCTGTCTCTCTCTGCCCCTCCTCTGCTTGTGCCCCTGTCTCTCTCTCTCAAATAAAAATTTTAAAAAATATATTTTAAAAAATAATTAAAAAATAATTTTAAAAAATAAAGGGCTTGGCTTGTACCATGCATTGTAAACTGGGTCTCTGGACTTCTAATTAATCCTGATAATCTGTATTAGAAGAGTTTCTGTTGTTTTAACTTTATAAGAAGTTCAGTGATAAGCAATTTAAAATTCACTTTAGTGGTTATTTTGGGATTATAAATATAGTATGAACTCATTACATGTATTTGGAAAAGTTTTCTAAATGTAGTAGAGAAAAAATATCCATAACTGATAAATAGGTGACAATCATTGTTACCATTTTGATGTATTCATCTCTCACTCTCTTTTATATAAACAGTATAATATCTATACACACATATAAATTTGGGATCATACTCTATTAGTTTTTTTGTCAAGTTTTGATTATATTGTGAGATTTTTTTATGCCAAAATTTAAAAAAATGTTAATAATTACAAAATATTCTATCAAATTGTTAAACCTACTATATTTAGTATTTTTTATTATTAGTTATTTTTTTCTGTTAGTGGTTTATCATTATCACAATTAGCAATTCGTAATATTTACATGTGATAATAATTGCTATATGACTTCCAAATTTTAAATTTTGATAGGAATTAAAACTAAACAAAACATAGGCTGCATAACAACAACAACAAAAAGAAACAGCAGAGTAGAGGGAAACTGGAAAATTTATAGCAAAATTTATGATCAATCATGCCAATTATGACAATAAAACATAGTTATATTTCTCCATTAAAAAAGACTAACTTTTAATTTGGTTATCAAATCCAATTATATCCTGCTTACATTGATAATAAACTAAATAAAACGATGCAGAAATGAGTAAGTAAAGTAGATCAATAAAGTATGGTCTGATACCACATAAAATGCAAGAAGGGTTGAAAACTGAAATTTGATGGTATAGAATCTCCCCTGTTCACATCCCAGTTAAGGCTGGATGTTATAATTTTTAAAAAACTGTTCCAGTTTTATGGGCAAGTATGGCACATATATTTCTTATATTAATTTACATACCTCTCATTAGTGAATTTCACATACTTTAAGACATTTCCCCCCGTTTGATGATTTGCTTTCCCTTGTTTTGCATATTTTCATCAGTTTAACTCCTTTTTGAAAGAATTTTGAAACACTTTATATAGTTATATTGCTAATAATTTGTCATACAGATTACAATTTTGCCTTTATTTTTCTATATAAATTTTTGTTTATGGAGTTTTTTTTTTTAACACATAGAAGTTCTCAAGACTTTGTTGTCCAACATACCTATCAGTTTTATAGTTTGTGATTATTTTTCTTGTGTTCTTTTCCTTAGGATGGCTTGAGATAAGTGTTCACCTTTCTCTAATTCTTTTTCACGAGTCTTTTAGCTGGAAGTTGGGATGACTCCTCAAGCTCCCTGGTAACAGTGTGCCCCGAATGACCATTTCTTCATAAAGGCAGGCTTGGCCAGGAGGAGCTTGTGGTAAATCTTCCCACAGCCTTCCTCCAACTGCGAAACAGCAAAGATATTTATGTCACTGTGAATCTCTACACCTGTGGTCAGTGATTTCATGCCGCTCATGGCTCATTTCATGCGGAGCAGCAGGAAAGGCTGCTGTGCAGCTTTCCCAGGGCTGAACATGAACTCATCTTCTCGCGAGCTGTCCCACACTGTCCCTGGGCTGCCAGAGAAGGGCTGAAAACATGCTGTGTGATACTGCTGTCTGTGCTTTCTCTTTAGGCTGGTCCGTGCACGAGGCTGGACCTGCTGCGTGTTAAATTGGTGGAACTGAAAGAATAAAATGCCCATGAGATAATGTATTTTGGCTTACTTTGTAAACTGGGAGGCCCTGATATTATTACCAAGAAGAAAGGAACCTATTAGGCGCCTCAGTAAAATGTGACTTTCATGTATGCTGTTGCTTTTTATGTCACATAACTAGATATCCTGTCCTCTTGCCAAGTGGAGAGTGCCAGCTTGTTAAATTTAGAGTTAGAAGGGTGAGGTAATTTTGATGGTTAGTATTAAAAGAATTTGAACTATGAAATGTAAAGTCTGCTTCTAGATGTGCAAGCTCAAACGAGGCAATGTTTGGTTAAGAAATTGCATTTGACAGACACTTAATGTGGTATCTCCTAGTATGGGGATTATACTGAACTGAGAAATCCAGGTCTGAAGACCTTGCCTGCTCAATTTTGATGATGTTTTGCCAAAGAAATGATGGAAGCCCCATCTTTGAGGCAGCTGATGCTAGGCTGGCCAGGACCTTGAGAACATGTTTTTAAAAGACCCTATGCTGGCAAGAGGTATAGAGATGACTTCATGGGACTTCTGAGTCTGGAATTTTTTTGCCTCTATTACCAATTATTTTTGCTAGATTTTTGACACAGTGTTTTTAATTTTTAAAATCTAAATAAAAATAACTGTCAACTTCCTGAAACTAAGCCTTAGTCCTGCTGCTGGTGTGGGACCGACCTCGTATCACCCCTCTTTCATCATCAGACAAGGGTGTGGATTGGAACAAACACAAGGAGCCTCCTTGCTACACTCTATGCTTGTATTTCTCTTGCAAAAAGTGAGAGTAGGGGCTAAATAAGTGAAACAATGGTAAGGAACCCTCCTAAACATATACATTTGAGCACACTTTCTTTCCCTTTGTTGAAACAAAACAAAACAAAACAAACAAAACACTGCTGCAAAAGAACAAACTCTGAAAATACTAATATGGAAGAAAATGCCATATTCTCAGATATTTTTTGACCATAATCCCTCAGGCAATTTAGTAGTACATATTAATAGTGTATTCTAAGAAGACGTCAGGCATCATGCTAGGGGTTTTATGATAGAGCAACCCCCTACATTCTGGATTTCCCAGCAAAGTCCTGGTTTATTCCTGTTGTCCTGATGTAATTATTAATAACATCCCTGTTCACTCACAAAAGTGTACCAGTTTGAGTGATAGTTTATATAGTCATATTATTTATGTGACTTATTATCTTTTCTCTTGTAAGAACCATGAGGCAGATGCTATTATTATGATCTCCATTTTGCAGATGAGTTACTGATTTATAGAAAAGCTAAGTAATTTATCTGAAGCCACACACTTTTTAAATGGCAGAGGCTGGAAATCAAACCCAGGCAGTCTGGCCGCAGATCTTGTCAGGGTGGGTCCCCAGAATTTGTCCTGAAGCTGAGTGACTTCTAATGTACAGTATGCTCCTAGAGTGGAGCAGAATTGGATTCAGATTTGGGTTCTCTCCATCAGGATAAGCTTGTATGCATGCTTTCATGCTCTTGGCTCACAGAGCGGTAAAATGAGCTCTTGGAAGCACAAGTCTGCTAGCCCCCAGAGAAGAAAGTGCTGAACGGGGATGGAAATTCTCCCATTTGACTTTAGCAACTTCCAGGATGCAAGGAAAAAGGCCCCAATCTCATGGTACAGACCCCTCAGGAATGGTTATGTGGCTTAGGGGAACTCTACTCTTGAGGCATTAGCGGGCCAAAGTGGCTTAAAAGGATGAGTTTGCATACTCTGGCTGGCAGGTATGGCACACAGCTAGTGCAACATGAGGACAGTGTGTGTTAACTTATGGAACATACTTCCTTTTGAAGTTCCTGTTTTATCCAGTAGGATAGATAGCACTACTTCTTTGTTGATCTCTAACCCCTGAATGCAGAAAACTCTTTGGGTATAGAAAGAAATAGATGGAGTGTACTAAGTAAATTGCATTTTTAAAATGTCAGCTCTGGGGTGCCTGGGTGGCTCCGTGGGTTAAGTGACTTCGGCTCAGGTCATGATCTTGCAGTTCGTGGGTTTGGGCCCCAGGTTGGGCTCTGTGCTGACAGCTCAGAGCCTGGAGCCTGCTTCAGATTCTGTGTCTCCCTCTCTCTGTGCCCGTCTCCTGCTCGCACTTTGTCTCTCTACCTCTGTGTCTCCCTCTCTCTCTCTCTGTCAAAAATAAATAAACATTAAAACATTTTTTAAAATGTCAGTTATTACCATGTTAACTAGCTTACTTTTTTCATCCTTAAAACTACCAGTGCCTTAAATCATGTTTCATTATATTTGAAAAGTCACCCCTTAGTATTCAAAGCAAGTAACTGGTCCCAATAACTTAATGAGTTGGAATCAGCCATTTCTGGATCCATTTGACCTCTGTCCTGTGGGTTCTCAGGTGTACCGTCTTATCAAGGCCTTACAACACTATGTGAGGGAAAATTTGCTTCTACAAAAGGAGTTTGCGGAATTGCCCTGATGGCTAAGTTTGAGAACAAATGGCTATTTCATGGGCATATTCCTCTGGCTCCAGAACATTGCTCATCCTGAGGCTTCTCTAAGTGGTCTTCAAATGACTACACACATAACTTGGTGATGGGAACACTTCCCAAGGTAGAGCGCCTACAAGCGACTGAGTGCAAATTTCTACATTCTCAATCTCTACATGAACTCTTTCCTAAGACCAGTAGGCCTTCGAATTTGTCTTATGTGTGCCAAGTTTTTTCTCTAACCTCTTTTCATAAACAGCCTTCTCCCACTTTACAAAAGAATAAAAGAACAAACAAAACACAAAGGCCACCTGACACCCATCTCTTGTGCATCTTTTGGGATATAAAGAACCTTCCTGGCTCCAAATATTGGTGTGGTGTTGGTAGAGCGAATGGCTATAACTAACCATTAGGTACAGTGATTGACTAACAAATCTTTTTGCAAGTCAGGTGGAATCCTTAGCTTTCCACAAAGTTGTAAGAGGATCTAAATAAGTAAAGCTGAAAAATGATTAGACATAATTCTTAATTTAACGATCAATTATCATGTGATTTTTGACTTATAACTGGGAAGAATTCAAAGAAATAAGGGACCTAACTATAGTAAAACTCCTGTAGCCCATCTGCTTTCTAATGTAAATAAATTTTCTCAGCACTTCAGTTAGAAAAACCAAAAATACAAATAGAACTGATGCTGAAATCTGTATACTTCTATCAATATATAATCTTTACCCATGGATATATGAAATAATTAGTAAAACAAAAAAACAGAAAAATGAAATCCCACAAAGTACTTCATCCATCTCATAAAGAGAGGCATTTTCAATACTTTACTTTAGATATTTAGTAATTATTAAAATTCATGATATATTCATGTTGTACAACTGTAAACTGATAATAATTATAATGATAATTCAATCCAGAAGAAATTATTTTCATGCGTGTATATTACATTTTTATTCCCCAGGACTCTTATTAAGATTTAAATTTGGGGGCGCCTGGGTGGCGCAGTCGGTTGGGCGTCCGACTTCGGCCAGGTCACGATCTCACGGTCCGTGAGTTCGAGCCCCGCGTCAGGCTCTGGGCTGATGGCTCGGAGCCTGGAGCCTGTTTCCGATTCTGTGTCTCCCTCTCTCTCTGCCCCTCCCCCATTCATGCTCTGTCTCTCTCTGTCCCAAAAATAAATAAAAAACGTTGAAAAAAAAATTAAAAAAAAAAAAAAAAAAGATTTAAATTTGTACATGTTTTTTTTTTCCTTCTTCAGAGAATCATAATGATGTGATTATCAAAATTTTCAAGTAAAAATTATTTTCAAGTAAAAAAAAGTGTTACTTTTTTTGGGTTTGAATTATTTCCTTAATTTTAGAAAGTGAAATGGAAATATGAGTTAAAGCATATGACAAACATAAATGATGCAGAAGTTCCACTTGTTAAATTTCTACCTATATACAAGGAAGAATGACAGGCTGATCACTTGGTCTTTTTGTGCCTTCATTTTTTCATGTTCACAATGAAGGGGTTAGATGAAATTCATTTATTATTTTAGCTGTTTAGCTCTTTATTCAGATGGAATTTCATGTGGAGGATAAAAGGCTGAGTTGCTTTGGTAGAAGTTGGCTGCAGCTAAGGCCTGGGCCATTCCCTCGCTGCCATAGTAAACTTTGAAGAGCACTTGAAGAATTCATATGGTAAAGGACTCCACTTGGGAGACCAGGATTTCAAAGAGGTGCTTCCTGACTCAAAACCTGTAACTAAAAAGAAACAAATAATCTAGCCTTCAACCTCATGTGGTGGTACAGTCTTAGAACTTGTTTATGTAATAATTGGTGGTATGATCAGCCCTTTTATTTGATATGCAAGAACAAGAAGGATTTAGTAGACTCTGGGGTGGGAAGTTTGCTCCAGGGTGCAGCAGATATTCTAAATGTTTAGACCACTTTGGGAGTCTTCTTCTACCTAGGGAACACAAGGCTTGCTTTTGGTAAACCTTACCACATTTGCCAATGATTCATTATAAGAAATGTGCAGTTTGATGTAACCAATTTAATGTCTAAAACATTTACAATAATATCATCCAGCCAAAAAGTTACTTTTAATATTCTAACTTTAATTAAACTACCTGCTGCTCTGTCTCCAGTGTACAATGAGGAAAGACATGAGCACTATGATTCACCTGGAGATTTACATCAGTGTTAGAGACTGAATGATGATAAAATACTCTCAGACCTCCTGTTCTTTAGTTTAAGGGCAATAACTTTTTTTAGGTAATTCTCATAACTCTCTTGTTCTATGCCCCTTTCAACTAGGAAAGGTGGAGAGAGAAAAGGGGAAATCTGGTAGAAAAGAATGATATCTTCTCAATGACTGAATTTTTCAGTTTGTTTCTTAAGCGTTCTCAGCTTGTGGACCATTTAAAATAACCAGCTCAGGAAACTGACATTAGATAATATGAAGATAATTACTCTGAAGGCTGAAGGTATCCACTATTTGTCATAGAAAGTTTCCCAGGAGAATAATTTTAGGTCAAGATTTGTGGTCAGGGTATTAAGATGAAAAGATCAAAGTAAAAAAATTAAGAGGTTGATCTTAGAATTCATTCAGACCATCTGACTAGATAAACCCTCTGCAGATTGAAGGCTTGCTGAAGACCTTATTAAGTCAAGTTAATGGGAAATGCAAAGCTAATGCAGTTATATTTGTAACTCAATTGAGATGTAAAGACCATGAGCAGTGTTTAAATATTATTACAATGACAAGTACATTCAAGAGGGTCTATCTGGGAACTAATCTGTCCCAAACTTCCACATGCTGCTGATGGAACAGTGCTTTAAATAGGGCAAATAGGCAATTCAGTTTTAATCACTAAAAATCTTATCTACTGGAAAGATCGGACTGGCAACATAATTAAATTCAATGATTTGCTTCAGAACACAATTATAGAGTTCATCATTTGTTGCACTTTAGCTAAATACAGCAATATGCCAAAATGTGTGGTGAAAACTTTTTTATTTTTCCCAGTACAGAACATTTAATCAGCTTTGTTCCTCAAAATAATGACTTGGTTAGACAGGGTTTCCTAAATAGTGTACCATGTGGTTTTATTTTCTCTTTAAAGACAAATTAGTGTAGAAATTTGTCAATTTGATCAGGGTTGGTGGATTTTCGTATCTTTAGAATTTATATTTATTGTAATCAAGAATTTCCATTTGGGTTAAATACACATGAGAAAATGAGATATGGGACCTGGGACAACTGGGAAAGGGTATTTAAGTAAGTATAATATCTGGATGAATTAAAGATGGAAAAAAACCTACTTGAAATATTTACAAAATCCATTTTCAACCTGTATCTTATTCTAATTATTTCTAATGAAAAATAATTAGAAGTGTATATTATAAATATTTGGAGGAGGAAGGTATAATGAATGAGTATAAAGTTAACAAACACACCCCAAACATGATACATAAGCTCAAAAATTATTTTAATCTTGAAATGTGTCCCAAAAATGAAATAAATATTGTGCATGTATGTTTTAACATCATAAATATAAAGCAAGTCCTCTCTGAGATTGTTTCTCAACCAAATTTAAGATAATTTCTTTCAACACGAAATGCCATTAACAGAGTGTTAACACTCTGCCACCTACTGGACAACTTGTTGACTCCCAAGAAATGTGCTCACGAGCTTGAAATGTGTATTTCAGCAGTAACGCTTCTGAAATTCTTTGGCAGGAATAAAGCTCTGGGATATATGCAGGCAAACTTTTCCAACTCGTTTGACAACAAGATACCTTCCCATTTGTTGCTGAAGGCTGTTTTGCTAATGTGATTCCTACACTCAGAATCAGTCCTTTAATGTTCAAACAACAACAACAACAACAACAACAACAACAACAACACAGTAACTTCTGCAGTGACTTTTTGGTGCCAGCTAGTTTAGGATCCATTCCCACATAAACAATAACAACTTTATTTTTAGGCATCAGGCCAAAAGTGACAGTGAAAGTGGAGCTTGGCAAAAGGTTGTAGGCACTTCTATCCGCGCCCCCGCCCCCCACCCTAACTCCCCTTTGGGAAAACAAATACTGGACCATCCTTGTGGAATGGCATCTCCTGGATGGAGGGCACAGAAGGTGCCAGCACCTCTGCTTTCAGCAAAGTGTACCGGTAGCTTGAAGCTGCAGGTGTCAAATTCTACAATATTTAACTTTATTTTACAGATATAACAAAGGTAAAATTAAATCATGATGATATGGTATATTTAGCCAACTCAAATAGAAATTACATAAAATTACATAATATGCTTGAAATAAATGTTTAATACAGATAATACAAATTAAGAAAAAGGCCAGCTAGCAGTGAAGTGGATAAAAATAACAACAGAATAGGACATCATATTTAAATATTTATACTAAAATCAAAGAATGTCAAAGTTACAAAGGATATAGAGAGCACACAGACCTCACGTCTTTAAAGAAGTAAACTAAGACGCAGGAGGTTAAGTGATGGAAACAGTTCAATGTAGAAAATGGCTGTGTCAAACCCTAGCTTTGTCATTTTTCCAGCTGGATGATCTTGGCCATTGTTAATTAGCCTCTTGGGGTTTTAATTCCCTCATTTGTACAGAGTAAATGTATTACCTAACTTACAAAATGGCTATGAAGATTACCTGGGATAAAATACCCAGCTCAATTTCTCAAAGCCAAACAGGTGCTCAATAAGCATGTTACCCAAAGTCACAAAACCTATTGGCAGAACGAACTAGAACCCAGGTGTCCTGATTGTTGATTTGATTCCCTGTGCAACACTGCACTGTTTCAGGGCTTACATATAAGTAATTTTAAAACTAAGATTCAGCTCCATTGGTATGTATGTGAACAGGCATGTGAGTATGACTTCAACAAAACCAACGTCAAGGTTTGACCTTTGTGAATCAATTGATTAGCTATATTTCATTCAGCCCTATCTTTAGAAAGTCACTTTCATGGCCTGAAGTATGGGTTGATCAGATTTGATATTAATTCTTTATACTAAGCCACATCTTTGTAATTATCTCTGTTTCCATCCTCTTAGAAGGACATAACTACATTAATTTCAAAGTTAATCTTTGATAATTAGCATTATTTTCATACATGTAGTAAAGCACATGAATAGTTTTTTATATCAAAAAGAATCTACGACTCTCAAACAACAAGCAATTGAGGGACATCATAAGAAGGAATGCTTGAGTAGAGCTCCCCTCCCTAGATAGCACCCCACCCCCAATAAAAAAGGGATTACTTTTGTCCAGTTGGACATGGTGGATCATATTCAGTGGAGTATCACAACTTTGGGAAAAACCAAAAAAGTTCCATTTCTCTGGTAATAGCAAAAAGTGTCCACCATTTTTAGCTACTGAGTAGAACTATAAACTTTAACCACCTTCTTCTTGTTTTGAAATGTACAGTATTGGTTTAGAGGGAGAAAGCTTTTAAATAAAATGGCCTTTCACTAAATTATGGGTTGTTTTTAAAGTTTGCCTCTTTGCTTATCAAATTGCACTCACTCATGGCGGAGAGACTTCACTGACAAGATGTTGACTGCCATTCTGTGGAAGAGTGTGTAGATTGGTTTGTTTGCTCCATAGAGAACACAAGTAGGGTCAAAGGTGTGACTCCCAGGGAAGGTTTTGGCTCAATATATCAAAGAGTTTGGGGAACTGTTCAGTAAGGGAAGAACATGGAGATACTGAGAGAGGACTGGGTCCTAGGGACTGGATCTTTTAACAGGTGGGAGTTAGTCCAGATAACCAGTAAGATCTCTTCCCACACTGAGATTCTATGATGCTAAGGTTACAAAATTCATGATGTAGAAAGATGTTTATGAAAATTTACTAGTATTTTTTGCACAAAAAAGCTTTGGAGGCATATTAATATAGTAATAAGGACAGAGTGTGGAAGCAGACTTCCTGACAGCGTTGCCAATGAGTTTTGCTCATTATTAGCTGCATTGCCTTGGGCAAATTACTGATGTTTTTCTGTGCCTCAGTGTCCCCGTTTGTAAAATGGAGTTAATAGCAGAATGTACTTTTTGGGCTATTGTATTAGGTCAATGAGTGAATACAATGTGAAGTGTTTTGAATATTGCCTGGTCCAGAATCATTGTTGCCCCGCCCCCCCCCCCCAATGTCAGTGCAGCCTCCCTTTCTAGAAAATGACACCATACCTTGACTACACAAAGGAAATATATGTATGATCCAAAATCAAGCAGGTAACTAGGAGATACAAATGTGGTAACTATGTGGTACAAATCCTATCACTTTCCACTCCTACAGCCATGACAGACATTAATCTTCTAGCATGACACTCAGTGCCACTGTGCCTAGATGGTACCTCAGCATCCTTTTCAACACAGAGCTCTAGAGCAGACAAGTGAGAATAAACCTATTTTGTTCATGTTTTCATGATGTTTGAATCTAAACTTTACCTGTAAAACTTGTCAGGATCCAAAGACAAACCAGTTTGACACATCCACTCCACTTGCTGCTTTAGTGTGATATTTTTCATGGTGGCTTTGGCAAATTGCCACAAGATTTTGGTTTCATTTCTTTATTTTTCATATGCAAAGATGTGCATTTTTAATAAACCATTATTAATATTGGTATATAAAATGTGTTTTTGTGCTTTGTGAGAGGCATCAATTCTACTACAGTTTGGCAGTATATTTATTTCTCATGATATTCTATTTTTTAGGGTTTGGAAAGAAAGGTTTTCAACACTTGCTAGAAGAGACCTGTTCCTATTCTTTAGAAATGAAAAAACCATCTTACGGAGGCAAACTTTCCTCAAGCAAACAAAATCAAAATACAAAGAGATCAAAAGAGATCCAAGTTAGATGCCTTGAGTGGTCTAAATTATTAAAGATGACCCTGTCATGATTTGTTTCCAAAAGGAGATTGAGCTTTATCATTGACCTGTTCTAAGAACAAGATAGCCAAACCTAGGGGAGTGAGGGTTGTGAGAGAACGATAGTCTGTTGGGAAGAGCAGAAAGTTTAGCCATTCTGTCCTCTCTGCCCCGAGAGGAATAATCCCATATAGGTCCCAGTCCCTGCCAGTTATTGCAGCTAAGAAACACTTTATGGAAGAGCAGAAAGTTTAAGACCAAGTAGCAGCAGGCTATTTCTAGCATGGCTAAGCAGTCTGTTCCAAAGGGAAGTCTCAGCTGCAGGGATAGGACAAGTGGCAGAATTCTGAAGGCAGAGCTAGTGAATAGTCCAATTGCCGGGCCAAATATATTAGAGGTACATGTCATTTTATAAAATACATGATATCATTAATATTTGAGCATTTGTTCTGTACCAGGCACTGTGCTAAGAGCCTTGCTCACTCAGTCTTTATTGACACAATAACTCTGAGAGGTAGGAATTAATGTCCCTATTAAATGAATGAAAAAAAACGAGGTATAGGAAGGTTAAATTGTCTGCCTCAGGCCATGTTGCCAGGAACAGGCAAAGCTAGGACTTGATCTTAGAATCATTGACTCCAGAGTCTCTGTACTTAACTGTGCTGTGGGGCCTTGTGGTTATGGATAACTTCCAGGTCCCGCCTTGTTAGGTCTCAAGGGCTAGTGGGAACTTCTGTGCAGGCAGGTCCTAGCCAGATGGGCAGAGAATGCCAAATAGAACTGTTACCCAGGTGTCAATACTCTGCATGGGGCTAGAGAAACTTCCGAATGAATAGAAGGTCAGGAACTTGACAGAGAGGATTTTGATTTGATTAGGCTCCAGCAATGCCCCATACCCTCCGTGCTCCAAAGCAAAGCAGACATCGTTAACTCAGGGCCCTTGGGGACTGTGGGTGGGCTACGGAAAGACCGATTTATTATCCTCAAACTGGTTGTGAAGAAGAAATGACAGGCCTGCATACTCCTGGGGTCATTTGGAATAGCCAAGATGGGACTAGGGCTGTAGCCCCAAATAAATTTGATAGTGGTTTAAACAGAAAAAATCACTTATGGAGCACATGAAACGCAAGTGTTTAAAATAGTGTCTCCCTTCGGGGGGTTTTGAAGGGATAGACATTTATCAAATGGGAAATACTGTATTCCAAACTTGTTAAATAGTTTGATACAGGTCAATGATTATACCAAAGTGGCACAGATTAAGCATAGCATTGAGCTTATCATAGGTTTATTAAAATAGGTAGAAACTCAAGCTAACTCAAGCTAACAACAAATCTGAAATCTTAGCTTTAAAAATGGGCCTTAATAAATACGAACTGGACAGCAAAGAGACAAACTGAAGGCCTACTGGTAGACAGAGGAGTTTTATCTCATTTATGAGTGAACAAATATTTCTGCTCAATTTTAATCTAATTAAAACATCCTGTACTCACTGAGGTCCTTTTCACCAATCGTGAGAAGAACAACATTGATCTGTGAAACAGAAGTGACCAAATACTAGGAGCCTATATTTCATACTGCATAGCTTACCTTAAGCAAATACTACATCCTGCAAACAATTAAAAAATGAACATGGGCACATAATTCTTTCTGAATCCATTAAGACTATCCTTAAGTCACCAAGATATTTGGGGGTACTTAAATTAGTTGTTGTTTTTTCTTTCACGGTAAGTTTTTGCTTTAAAACGGCAGAGTAGGGATGAAGGATGCACATGCAAATGGAATTTGGATGGCTTTTATTATCAGTGGCTTGAAAAAGTATGAAAGTAAAGCGTGGCACTCAAGGGTATTGAAATCCTTGAGTCAGATACAAATGGGAAATATTTTCTTTGCATTCAGACATCCTGTACAAGAAGAAATGGTCTATGTTGTTTTACTTGGAATGTCTTTGATATGTTCTTTACTTACAAAAATTATTTTAGAGAGCATGAGAGAAGGAGAGAGGCAGAGGGAGAGAGACAATCCTAAGCAGTCTCCATGCTTAACACAAAGCCTGACATGGGACTTGACCCCACAACCCTGGGATCACGACCTGAGCAGAAATCAAGAGATGGACGCTCAGTTGACTGGGCCACCCAGATAACCCTGTTCTTCACTTTTTAATTAAAATTTGTTTTTAAAATATGTAAGTTAAAGTTCTCCCTCATAACCATCCTAATTTTCCAACATGCTGGCTCAGATGTAGAAACCATTAACAATTTGAAGTTTATAATTCTGGATACTTCTCTGTGCACAAAGATGTGAGTAAAATGTATAATCTTACAAAACAGGATCTATTTATGTATCTAGATATATTCTCTTGAAACTTCTTCTTTTTTTTTTTTTTTAGTATATGATGAACACTTTCCATGTCAGTGCATATAAATCTACTTCATTATTTTTTAACGGCTATATATTATAGCACTGCATAATGTAGGTATGCCATAATACATTTAATTATTCCCTATGGATTGGTATTTAGGGAGTACCAACCTTTGAAGTATTACAAATACTGCAAAGAACATTGCAGAAATACTGAAGGAAATGTTCAGAAAGATCCTCATTTCTCTATGGTAGATAATAAATAGAAATGCTGGGCCAAAGCATATGAGCATTTGTAATTTTGACAAGTAATACTAAATTGCCTGCTTTTCCTTGAATGCCTTATTATAATGACTTCCATTGGTTCATCTTCCATGGATTTATAACCTATTGTCATTAAAAAAAATTGAGTTATCTTTTTTTTTTTCTTTTAGGTTTATAGGAGCTCTTTGTATCTCAATGTTTAGTAACAAACTCTGGAGTAAAGGAGATATGAATTTAAGTTTCAGTTTTGTTTCCTTCTTACTAGATGATGTTGATGTTTTGTCTAAAGTCTTCAATTTTCAGTCTGTTTATATGTAAAATGAGGGTAATAAGACTACATACATAAGTCTTTCTTGAGTCTTAAAAATAATACAATGTTCATTAACTTTTAAGATGGTGCTTGGTACAGTGTGCATACAATAAATATCATTTGTTTCCTATGTTGCAAATACTTTTTCCATGTTATTAGCTGACTTATAATTTTATTCTCAGAAATTACCACTTTATGGAAATTTTGTATTTAGATATAGTAAAATCTTCCACCCTCTCCTGTTTTGGGGCTTTTGGGTTTTGTATAATGATTAGCAATACCTAGATTATGAGCAAATATATCCTCTTTAATTCCTCTAAGTACATTTACAGTTTTAATGTTTACACTTAGACCTGAAATACATCAGTATTTGCTTCAGAGCATGGTGCAAAGTGTTATGTATTTTGAATTCTCAACATTTCACCACTGAATTGAAATGCAGATGTCATCATCCACCAAATTCCAGGGTATTTCTGCACTCTTTATTCTATTCCATTTACCTATCTATCCTTTTCCATATCAACACCATCATATTTTAGCTGCTTGTTTCATGGTACGCTTTGACCCTTGGTAAGGCCAAGACCCTAACTCTTTTTAATCTTTTGGTTATATTTATTTATCATCTATCTTCTGCATTAGAATACTTTCAGAGAGGCATGGCCTTGTTTTTCACTTCTGTATCTTCTTTGACTGAAACAACACCTAGCCCAGGGTAGGCACTCAATATGTGTGATTTGAATAAACAAACTTAAATCTAGTAGTCTTTTTTTACACCTATTCATTTTTTATGCCTTTTTAAAAAACTTTTGTATTGTTAAATACAAAAAACATAAAACAAAAATATAAACACCTTTGTAACTACTGTCCTATATCTAATTTTTAGAAATAAATAAAGCAATTCTGACTTTCCATGTAATTATTGTACCAGCTATAGTAGTTTTAAAAGCAGTTATATTGGTAGGATCTTTTTTCTTTGTATACCAAGGTTTGGCAATTGTTTATTTATTTGTACTAGTTAAAAGGACATGATTTACTCTGTTTTAGGAAAAACAAACAGCTACTTCCTGGAACTTTCACCTTTAGTGAGCTAGAAGACTGCCATTTGAAATAAATAGAGCTTCAGGTTCTTTCTGTATCTCTCAAAGACTCTGGAGAGATGTTCAGAGGGGAGGGCAGATTTCATATGTCCTTCTGTTCTTGATAATCTTTTAAAAAAAGATGGTTATCTTTATTACATTAATCAACATTTAGCTGGAATAAAGAAAAATAAGTGAGAAAACAACTCATTTTTCCTATTCACCCAGGTGTTTCTGATATGAATTTGGAAATACTGGACAGAAAGTACTGGAAATATTAGAAGGAAAGAAAATATTAAAAACATGGGCAGCAAAGAGGCAAAGCATCTGAAATGCTTCCCTCAAAATACAACTGCATATTGTTGGTGCTTTGCTGACAGTGAGTGGCCAGGGAAATGCTCAGGCTGATGTAGGGCCAGATAGACACGGGCATGAAGTACTCAAACTGAAAACTCTAGAACTGTACAAGGGATGGGGAGGAGAGTCTATTGCAATGGATACCTGAGAGGTGTTTGTGAGCTTGATAGCTAGACCAATAGTATCAGTATCATCTGGCAACTTTCTAGAAATGCAAATTTGGGGGCCCCATCGTAGACTGAATCAGAAACTCTGGGGTGGGGCCAGCAATCTGTGTTTTTTCAACGTTTTTTGTTTTAATTTATTTTTGGGACAGAGAGAGACAGAGCATGAACGGGGGAGGGGCAGAGAGAGAGGGAGACACAGAATCGGAAACAGGCTCCAGGCTCTGAGCCATCAGCCCAGAGCCTGACGTGGGGCTCGAACTCACGGACCGCGAGATCGTGACCTGGCTGAAGTCGGACGCTTAACCGACTGCGCCACCCAGGCGCCCCAGCAATCTGTGTTTTAGCAAGCCCTCCCAAGTGATTCTGTTGCTGGTTGAAGTTTGAGAACTACTGTTTCAGTGCAATTAAGAAGGGAATATGGAGGGTTAAAAAATCTGGCAACGAATAAAATCCTTGTTCCTGTCAACACCTTCCATGTCATGAGGATACATGAGAAGTTGAGACAAATTATTTGAGAAAATATGGTAAGACTGGCAGTAAACTGTAATTTTATTTTATTTTATTTTATTTATTTATTTTTTCAACGTTTTTTATTTATTTTTGGGACAGAGAGAGACAGAGCATGAACGGGGGGGGGGGGGGGGCAGAGAGAGAGGGAGACACAGAATCGGAAACAGGCTCCAGGCTCCGAGCCGTCAGCCCAGAGCCTGACGCGGGGCTCGAACTCACGGACCGCGAGATCGTGACCTGGCTGAAGTCGGACGCTTAACCGACTGCGCCACCCAGGCGCCCCAATAAACTGTAATTTTAAAAATTGGTAGGCGGGGCGCGTGGGTGGCTCAGTCAGTTAAGTGTCCAACTTCAGCTCAGGTCATGATCTTGTGGTCTGTGAGTTCGAGCCCCATGTCAGGCTCTGTGCTAACAGCTCAGAGCCTGGATCCTGCTTTGGATTCTGTGTCTCTCCCTCTCTCTGCCCCTCCCCTGCTCGTGCTCTCTCTCTCTTTCTCTCTCTCTCTCAAAAATAAATAAACTTTAAAAAAATTTTTTAAAAATTGGTAGGCAAGTTAGGCACTTTGTACAGTGCCTCCTTCTTAGCAAGATTCATGCACACAGTTCATAGGGCAGAACTGTTTAACTGGATACTAATAAGTCAAAACTTTTCTGCTCCCCACCCCCAGCCCCTGAGACAACAAATCAGTTCCCATGATTGCTGTTCAGTAAAACTAGGCTGAAGTGGTTTTCCATAGCTTGCCTACTGAGAAGTGTCTTCTAACATAAAGTATGATGACTATGGTTAATAATACTGTATTGTATAGTAAAGAAATTTGAAAAGAAATTTACAAAGAAAGTGGATCTTCAGCATTCTCACTGAAAAAAAGAAGGCAAAGAAAAGGTGATCGAGAGTAGAAACAAACAAAAAAAGAAGTGCCTTTCACATCCATGTGGGTTATGTACAAAGTGGGGCCTTTGCCCTTTCGTGGCTTAGCAAAATGATTTACTGGCATTATAAGTCAAGTTGATTATTTCATCTAAAATATTTCCATTACCTGAAATAAACTGAAAGACCCAAACTAGACGTTCTCTCTCCCTTTTTCACTTTGGGAGTGGTGGTGAGTTGCTGGCAAGATACTCAGGTAGTTAAAAAAAAGATTTTGAATATTTCTAGTCATTCCTTTCAATGGAACAAAGTTAAATTTTTTTAACGTTTATTTATTTTTGAGACAGAGAGAGACAGAGCATGAACAGGGGAGGGGCAGAGAGAGAGGGAGACACAGAATCTGAAGCAGGCTCCAGGCTCTGAGCCATCAGCCCAGAGCCCGATGCGGGGCTCGAACTCACGGACCGTGAGATCATGACCTGAGCAGAAGTCAGACGCTCAACCGATTGAGCCACCCAGGTGCTCCACAAGTTAATTTTTAAGAGAAATATGTTGGCCTTTGAATATAAATATTTTCAAGCCATTTTCATAAATTGCTGCAGCAAGATTCTCAAACATTAACTCCTGCAGTCAGGTACTCTCGCTGGTGTCCCTGTCTCTTGTATAGCTCTAAACTTCCCCTTTGGAGATTCAGCCTTGTCATTGTCCCTCCCTGTCTGGTGGCTGACACACCACATGACAAGCTCTCTGCTGCAAATTTGCACCCTAAATCCCAGAAAGACATGAAACTTAATAACTGTCACATTCTTTAAGCTCAAGGTATGCCTTCTCACAACACAGTGTATAGGCAGTCTACACTTGTCTCGGAATATATTAGAAGCAGCCATTTAAGATCCAGATTTCTGATGAACTCAAAACAAGAGATGGAACTCCAGAGTGTGCTATATTAAGAGAAAATCCGTCTGAAAGAAAAGAAAAGGAATTGGCTTTCCTTCCTCATTTGCTGGCCTCTGAGGACAAAAATATATCATACTTCTCCTTTCTCTTTAAAAAGACAGAAACTTCTTATTCTTTAGGATTATAATGAAAACAATGCTTTTTCGACTAAGGAATCAGTGAGATGCCCACTTCTTTTAATCTTCCAGTGACCATACTGTATCCTAGGGAGATGAAGTCACTCTTCAGGTAATTTAAATAAAAAACAAACAAACAACACACTGACTACTAGTGTCTTGTAATCTAGGAAAATATATCTGCTGGTGAGCTCTAGTCACACAATGAGCCCTTTTTTATAGATATAAAAATTATGGGTCCACTTTCAAATTTTATCTTCCCATTAAACTGACGACCTTTAGCTACTGCCTCCTTTATGCGCTCCAGGATCTTACTTTTCATAGCATCTGGTGATCTTTACAATTTCCATTCTGACTTGTATTTGTTTTAATATTAGTTTTATTGGACTGATATAGACAACAAATCATTTTTTTTTAATGTTTATTTTTATTTTGGAGAGAGGGAGAGACAGAGCACGAGCAGGGGAGGGGCAGAGACCGAGGGAGACACAGAACCCAAAGCAGGCTCCAGGCTCTGGGCTGTCAGCACAAAGCCTGACATGGGGCTCAAACCCACAAATCGCGAGATCATGACCCGAGTGGAAGTCGGATGCTTAACCAACTGAGCCACCCAGGCACCCCTACAATTAATCACTTTAAATTTCATCTGAATCTCTTTCTGAGAAGTTTATGTGCTGTGTCCATATGGACAGCATCATCTACAGAATGATGGAGGCGCATTCAAATCAAAGGGATTTCTCAGGTTTTTACCATTACTGGAGTTGTGGTGTGAGATAGTGAATAGAAGGTTTGAGATTCACACAGAATTGTAGGTGGGAAGTAACCAAAAGAAGCTTTGGGATATGGATAGAAGTGGGTGCAAGCCCAAATCCATCACTTAACTACTTAACTAGATGAGCTACTTTGGCTCATTTTAATCTGATTATAGTTTTCTCATCTATAAAATTAATATCATAATAATTATAAGAATAGATAGCAGTTATGAACTGCTATATGCTTTATACCCTGTGTGGCACTTTTCCTACTTTATCTAAAATCCACGAGATAGTCCTTTGGGATTGAAATAATTCCTTTCTTAAAGGAACTTGAGGCTAAGAGAGGCCAAGCAATACTAGTAAGTAGTATATCCTATTGTGTACTCTAAGGACAACAGCCTTCCTGTTACAGTAATACTGGTTTCTGGAAGTTTGAGTACAGATCACATGAGATGCTGAATATGAAAGCATTTCTTAGACGGTGTACACACTAGTCCACCAAAGCTCAGGTGTTTTCTCTATGGAACGTGCTATTCTATAAAAATATATTTATACACTGGCAATTTTTAAAAATATTTTTTAAAGTTTCTTTATTTTTGAGAGACAGAGGGAGACAGTGCTAGTGGGGGAGGGGCAGAGACAGAGGGAGACACAGAATCCAAAGCAGGCTCCAGGCTCTGAGCTGTCAGTACAGAGCCTGATGTGGGCCTTGAACTCACAAACTGCGAAATCATGATCTGGTCCGAAGTCAGATGCTTAATTGAGACGCCCCGATATACACTGGCAATTTTAAGTGTGACATGCTTCCTTGTAAATTCCTAAACAACTATAAAGTGATACTCACCAGCATAAGGGTTAGTCTTGGGCTAATTTGTAGTTTGCTTTGTGTACCATCCTCCATTCCCTAGCAGCATGCTTTTTTAAAAGACCCCCAAATTTAAAATTTTATGAATACATACAATTCCTTGCCCATTGTCCCTGATGTGAGGTTGGCGACTTAGGGTCGACAAATGTATAATTTTAAAATAAAGTATGTTTTAAAAAAAATCTATCATCAATTACCGTCATCATTAGATAAAAAGAAGGGATATTTTTGCTCCAGTAAAGGAAGAATGTAATCTCAGAACAAAGTGCAGTCCTTTAAATCAAACACACATCGTGTCGGGAGAAACTCTTGACATTGTCTTTGATCTTTTTATTTTGCTGCCAGACAGTGAAACTCCACCATGGATCAGCATGGGCCATCAGGCCGTATTTGAAGACCATCATTTTAAAGGCTACTTAGGACATGGAAAAATTATGGACGGGTAGCAAACAAACCTGGGTGAGAATGCATGCTCTGTTTTTAGTAGTTGCGAATGGCAATCCAAACCACGTGCTCCAAAGTTAGGCGGTTTAGGCCTAAATCCTGCCTCTGCTTTGAGATATATCACCTTTAAGTCCCTAAGCCTCACCGGTCTCCGTAGGTAAAATGGGTATAATAAGAATGCCTGTGATTATTATGAAAAATAAATGGGATTATTTGTCCATGACTCAACCTAATTAGCCCTCAAAAATGTAAGTTTTAAAAGTAACTTACTGTTCACATATTATTAACTATTATAATTATTTTATTCTTATTTCTTATTATTAATTTATTTGGCTTCTTTGATTTTCAGTTTTCCCATCTGCAAAATGGAGATAAAAATAACTAGCTTGCAGGGTGATTGTGGAGCCTAAATGAGATGATGCATGTTTGTGCACAGATTGGCATATACCAGAAGCCCAATAAGTGGTGGTCCCTGCTATTTCTTGTAACATTTCCCCTCTTTGCTCTCTTAGTGCATTCACAGTTGTCAAACTGCCTTTGGCTCCTCCCAGCCCCTCTTTGGTGCCCTATTTGGAACTCTGTCCCAGGCTCCACCCAATCCCTCTCTCATGCTACCTGTCCCATTCATTTGTCCCTCAAAGTCCTGAGTGCATCTGAAGGTAATTTCAGCAACATATCACCTTGGGAAAGTTTTTAAACAAATACATTGAGAAATCCTAAAAGCAAATCACATGCATGATTATCACTTAAAAATTCAGTGATGTCTATTTTGGAGCTCTGCGTAAAGTATTATGAAGAGTAGGGGCTCCGGGGTGGTTCAGTCGCTCAGTTGGTTAAGCGTCTGATTCTTGATTTTGGTTCAGGTCATGATCTAAACGGTTCGTGAGTTCGAGCTCCGCATCGGGCTCTCTGCTGTCATTACAGAGCCTGTTTCAGACCCCCCTCTCCCTGCCATACCTCCCCACTGCTCGTGCTTTCTCTCTCTCTCACTCTCTCAAAATAAATAAACATAAAAAATATTTTTAAGTAACTATTATGAAGAGGAAAGAAAACAAAATGAAGGTTTTACAACAAAAATCTCTAGTTTGGATACAATGAGTAATGGTAAGACCAGAGAAGCTTTCTTTCTTTCTTACCTAAGTCTTTTTTTAGGTGTCCATCAGCCTGGACAACTCAGGGAGTCACCCAAGGTGCTGTATATCTCTCATACATTGCCCTATTGCCTACATCTCCCTACCTAATGCCCACTAGTCACCCTGGTGGTTATGTCTGTATCCTGACCTTTCTTTTTTAAATACAGGGTCTGAGATTCTGGACAGTGACAGATTCAAAAGGAGAAATTAACTCAACCTATATTGCTATAATCTTGGTTCCTCAATGAAGAGTATCTTATTTCCTAGCACATATCTCTCTATTCAATAGAGGTATATATTCAATATAAAATTGTTTAATGCAGCATGGGATGGAACCGATATACCTGTGTGACACTGGAGAAGTTTTGTCTCCTTTATTTCTTCATTTATATGATGCAGGAGTTGTATTATAACCTCTAAGATCTGCTCTAATCATCTATAAAAACGTGTGTACTAAAGGAGTAGCGAATGGTACAAGGTTGTTTGAGAAGATTACATACAAGTGACTGAGAAGAGGAAACGTGACAGGGAGGTGCTATATTCTTTTGAAACTTCCTCAAATGCACAAGTAAATTATGGATTAACATAAATTAACATGAGTAGAACTTAAATATCCGAATGAAGGCTAGGAATGTAAAGCTGATGGTGAGAGAGAACTTTTATTGCAAACCTTGGTGTATTAAAACTAGATGTTTTCTCCTGAATCTTTCAGGTGGGACCTTTTAACAAATACGAAGAAAAGCTCAGGTGTATTATTCTCATTATGCTAAGAGATAGCGTGGGGCTGGGGGTTAGGGGGTAGGAGCTTAGAAAAATTCATGCCTTAAATCAAGAGAGAAGTAGCAAAGAAAGTAGGCTCTGTTTCATCTTTCGAGGTTCAACAGGTTATCATCAGTCAGTCTGCTCTGAATCATAACCTTTCTCAGTGTGTCAACTTTGGCTTTCTGGAAGGGAAAATTTTAGGCAGGGTCTAAATGAATTCTATAATGCAATGTTTATGAACCTTTGGGCTTCTGCTAAATTGATTTTACTAATTTACTTGTTTGAAGGTTACCTAAACTGAACAGAATGGTGGCCTGTCCTTTTCTGTTAGAGAAACTGATCAATTTTCAAAAGCATTCAAGATGTGTTTCTGTGTTAAAGTCCAAGGGCTTCCCCCCCCCCACCCCGCCCCATCCTAAGAGGGTATTTTGCATTACTGAGGACAATATAAATATTATTCTGTAATATTTTGAGATTATAGAGGGCAAAGAAGATCCTGAAGTGTTTTTTTTTTTTTTTTCTTGAGTGCTTAGAATATAGAGTCACAGGGGTGCCTGGCTGGCTCAGTCAGTAGAGCATGCAACTCTTGATCTCGGGGTCATGAATTTTAAGCCCCATGTTGGGCGTAGAGCTTTCTTTAAAGGAAATGCATAAATAAAAATTTTTAAAAAAGAATATAGCATCACATCAAATTGACACAAGAAATGCTAAGAGATTTTCTTTTCCCATTAGATTGAAGTAAAACGAATAAAAGTATCTCCTTGTGCTATATACACATTTTTTTCTTTTATTCTTTTTCTCCATGAATTTGATTACACTTTTCTACAACTTTGGAGGATAAAAGCTTCTCACTTTGTGATGCATTCATTTCCTGGCCTCTGAAATGATAACTTACTGCTGGAAAAACGACTTGATTCACAGGGAAATTGGATAATCTAATGCAAAGCAGTTAGGTTCTAGATCAATATTCTGTGAAATATCCCTGACACACATGTTTTCCAATGCTTTCTTTCATTATTCTTAAAATGAGCTGTAACAGTAGAGGGGGGGAAGCTTTAGAGTAAAACGCATTACACAATACACTGCATGAAAAATTTCACAGCAGTAAATAAGAGAACTATAATTTAGAAAATAAAATAACCCCAGATATGGTAAATAAATTAAAAGGGATCAGAGATGGTAAATAGAAATCCCTTGTGAGCAGCTGAGCATCCTGAACACGGAAGCGCACACAGATTTTCCCTCGGGTATCTGATCAGATCTCCCCCGCTGCACAAGTACTCAGAGTGCTGACATAGTCACCGCGTAGGGAAATGAGACCGCTTAGAGCACATGGAAAAGACTTGGCATGCTCCAAAATAGATCTTGGAAAGTTTATCATCTCCAAGTGAGTGAATAGGAAACTTGACCATTTTTAGACTAATTAAAATTCAATGTATTTGTACTTGCCATTTTTAGACCACTTTTTCCCCCCACATCATTAAGACCATATATATCATGGGTTTCTGACTAATTTCCATGGAAGTAATCAAAATATAGTTTTGAAATTCTACTTAAAACCATGTTTTGTTAAGAGTTGTGTTTTGCATTTTTGCAGCAGAAATTGCACCTTTAAAAGAATAAAAACAGATTAACTTTTTGAATTTGACTCTGCTTTTCATGAATGAGGTGTCAACTTGGCAAAGTACAATTTCCTCTTCTTGTAAACCACAGGGCAGAGTGGAATACTATTAGCATGGGTACATCTCATGACAGCTATAGAGATTAATATTTAGAACAAATTAGGAAAACCACTATTTAATTCTTTTAATTTTCCAAGAAAAAGAAATCTGTGGATCTGCTGCTGAAAGACATGCAAAAATGCAAAATTTAAAGACATTTTACGTCATAATAACAAATTTTGGCTGTGAAGCTTTTAACGTAAATTTACAACAAATACATTTCCCTTTTAGCATTTACTTACTCTCAGGAGCCAGACCTCCTTGGTTTCCTTTCCAAATCTGTCGTGGATTAAGCTGCGTCTTCTCCCATAGGTTACTTACCTCTCTGTGCTTTAGTTTCTTCATTGTGTAAAGAGAATAATTATAGTACCTACCTGAGAGGGTTGCTGTGAAGATTAAATATATTAATATCTATTATTATCACTGGCTCAAAGTAAGTTCTATGTAAGTGTTACTATTATTATTACTACCATTATCACCATTATTAAAATATTTCAATAAATCTATTTTTTATCTAAGTATCCTTGAAAGTTGTTAAAACATACTTTTCTTAAAAACAGGAAATTACACTGCTGGGATTCTGAGACTGATCAAAATTTCACATTGGGCTCTGTTTAGAGTATGGTCTGGTCAATTCCAACACCAAAACTTAATTTCTAAGAGTTTCCCATGTACAAGTTGTTTATATTGATGGAGTGTTCTTACTCTAGCTAGTTTTGCATACTGTAACTTGAAATACTTATTTAAAAAAACCTCATTTGAGCCACATAATTTGTGAAAAGTTCTTACTTAGAAATACTTATTTTGATATACGGGCAATAAGGCAGACAGGTGAAAAATGTAGTTGGTTCAAACTGCAGATTCAAAAGAGGCTAAGAACTATAGATATAGTTATGATAACTTATAAAAGTGATTCGATTCTTAAAAGCCCTGTATCCTCCAAGGGTGATATAGATTAAAATTAGCTTTTACAAGAGTGGGTATGGTTTTACCTTAGCAGGTGTTAGCCCCCTTTAAACTCATGAATATGACACCAGGTGGTCAATCCTACTATGAAAAGTTACATCTAAGGGGAGATTTGAATCTTATCAAAAAGGCACACCTGCCCCCAAGTCACACTTGTGTTAGTACTTAAAATTCCTGCCATTATCTCCACTTTCTTTCAAAAAGGCAGATTTTCCAAAGATTTTCAGCCAGATATCAAGAGGCGGTGTACCATAAAAGGGCCTTATAGTCACATAAATTGAGAAATGCTGTGGATGGGACAAGATTAAGCGGATGTATTCCTTCAATTTGTTACATAGATATTTATTTAGCGCGCTGGGAATTAAAAGTGTCAACAAGACAGACCTTGTGGAATTTATATTCTAATGCAGGTGATAGAAAACTAAAAGAAACAGACACAAAAATAAAATGCTTACAAACTGTATTGACTATTATGAAGGAAATAAGCAAAGAGCTGAGATAAGAGATTAGTAGGACAACACATACTTTAGAAAGTGCAGGGACTATGGCGGGACTCTTCAGGGAGTGAGCGTTGTTATGCTAAGGCCTGAAGTAAGAGAAGCAGCCAGCCATGTGCCAATGGGTGAAAAGAACATCCCGGACAGAGGGAAGGGCGCGTGCGAGGGCATGAGGGGGAAAGGGTGTAGTGCCTTCCAGTGAATGGATCAAGATCAGCGTGGTGGAGTGAGTGGTCCCAGTAGATGAGGCTGGGCTCATAGGCTGTGGCTGCCAAGTCACACACAGGAACTGGAGGCCAAGGTGATGAGTGTGAGCATGGGTTCAGGTGTCCCCGGAAGCTGTTACGGACAGAGGAGAAACGGAATCTGGGTTACATTTGAGGAGCTCATTTTGGGTGCTGAGCAGAGAATGTGTCAGGAGAGGCCCGAGGGCTAGTGAGCAGGCCACATAGGAGGCTGTTGGGGTGGCCCCGACAAGAGCTGACGGTGTGGGGGCTACCTTACAGGCAGTGGATATGCAACGAAGCCCACTTCTCACAGTTTTCAACAAGCTGATGTGTGGCGTAAAGTTTCAAGTTTGGGAATAAAGATCCAAACTGATCTGATTGGAGAACACACAACAGGAAATGCCAGGTTTAAGAATTAGCTCCTAAATCGTTGATAATAGACTTTTTTTTTTTTTTTCCTGAAGGGAATAAAGGTTTATTCCACTACAATATTACCTGCAGGGAGCAGTGTTTATAGGAAGAGGGTAAGAGGAAAGCAATCTATTTTGGCAAGCAAAAAAGGAGCTGAGAGGGAGATTGTGGAAAGATTTAAGCAATGGGGATTTTTGTTAGGAAAGCGGGCTTCTGCAATAAATGGGAATACTATGAGTGGAGGTGCTTGGGGAGCTAAGAGAAGAAAAGGGACATGAGAGACAGCATCTTATGCAGTGTAGTTCAGGGCCACTGTTACTTATGTGTTCAACTGGCCTCGTGGTTATCTAATATAAGGACATTCATGCAATTTTTTTTTTTTTTTTTTTTTTTTGCAAATGTTCACAACTCCCTGCAATTCTGCAGACTCTTCAAAAAGAGCACTGGACTTAGAGTCTGAAGACTGGAGTTCTCAAGGCAGCACTGTCACCTACTGATGGGGAAATATGCCATTGCATATTCCTCTTTAATGAAAGCATTGGACCTCTTATTAATAATAAGGATACAATATTAGTTACCAAGAAAATGTATGACATTACCTCAAATACTAGGAATGCCTCTTTAACAAATTAAAATGCAGTTCGATGAGGCTCTAACTTGCAGTTTTGATATTTGCTGATTCCAAGTTGCTACTCCTCAAATTTGCCCAGAGTCTTAATATTTTAGTAGCTAAGAAATGCCAAGTTTCTCACTGAACTTCTATTTCTAAAATAACGTATCTAATTTGCAAGAATATACGTTTTCCTCACTGGATGCAATAAAATTATTTTCATTCTGAATGGGAAGAAAAGCACCCCAGTAAATTCTTGCTTTTCCTTGAATTGGCCCTCGAGCAACAATGATCGCTCACCACTTTGCTGGGATTTTTTGCCTTAATGCCATCTTTGCAGTCTATATGACGTTAGGAATGAAAAAGTGTTCTAATATTGTCCTGACCTTTTAGCCCTGTAGTAGGCCCAGGGAAGGAGGTGCTAAAGCAATTTGCATTATTGTGTTCTTTGTGTCATGAATTTCTTTGAATCTTGGGCTAAAGAGATCCCATCTCAATGTCTGTAAACATGGACGTTTTCCACAATACCCCCTTCATGCCTGCAAGAATTCTGTCGGACTTAAGGTTGGAAACAAATAATTATGCTGAAGTTTGGGTTAATTCATGTATGAGTCATGTCCATCTGAAATTCAAACTTGGCAATGGTGCCATTTGCCTTTCCCTTTGCCCTTATTGTCCTGGTTGACTTTGTGAGCCCCCCGCTCGAGAGGCAACTTCCTCAAACAGCAGAACTTTCCTTTAAAAATTTTTATTATCAAGGAGATTTTTTTTTTCCTTAGGATAGTTCTGGGATAAGTGCCATTCCTTTTGGGCTCCAGAAGAGGATAAATATAGCTATCATATTTGGCTGACACCAAATTCATCTATGTTTGTAATAAATTAACAGCTACTTCATAGAAATAGGTTTGGGTCAGACAAGAAAGCCTAAAATCCTAGAACTATATCACATTTCACATTTTCATCGCAGTGCAGGGGGTTCCTGCTTATGTGTGTAGCTATCTAGAATGTTTCCTTTTTCACAGAGCACGAGCCTGGACTATTGCGGGGTATTCCAAAAGGCTGGGTCTTGGTTGTCAGGATGATAGCCACAGACCCGGCAGCCCCACTGGGCTGGAAAGCTGAGCATAAAGCCTCCAGAGATACTGACTTAAAAGTCCATGTTGACAAGGGCTCCTATTTCTGTTATTGAAGGTTCTGATCATTCAAGACAATTAATATAGACAAATTATAATTAAAAAAAAAAAGATGTCCAAATCACCATCAAAATGTCATTTGACTGCAGTAGGGCAGCATAATTTTTTGGCATTAGGTGATCTTAGGTTTGAGTTCTAGCCCTGATGCTTTGGAGATGCATGAACCTTGGTGAGTCACGTAAGCTTTCTGAGTCTGTCTTCGTGAAATGGGCTTAATAATATCCCATATGATTGTCATGATAATGACTGAGCATTGCTGTATGCAGCACACAGTCAGGGTTCAACGAGTTGTAGTAGGCTGTTTTTGTTTTTTTTTTTTTAATTTTTTCAACGTTTTTTATTTATTTTTGGGACAGAGAGAGACAGAGCATGAACGGGGGAGGGGCAGAGAGAGAGGGAGACACAGAATCGGAAACAGGCTCCAGGCTCCGAGCCATCAGCCCAGAGCCTGACGCGGGGCTCGAACTCACGGACCGCGAGATCGTGACCTGGCTGAAGTCGGACGCTTAACCGACTGCGCCACCCAGGCGCCCCTAGTAGGCTGTTTTTGATGTTACTTTAGTTATATTCCTAAATTCCTAGAGATACTAACTTGGGGACAATCAGTTATTCAAATAATTTAAGATTAATTGTTTCCAGGGCTTTGATCCACACTGGGAATATGAGAAGGGAAGTCCCATTTTTCGCCCCTGCCTACAGAGGTATAAATATCACCTAAGTAGCTTCAGCCTGGTGCAAGAGGCACGGGAGATGTAGAGGTATATGCTTTGTGATTAAGAAAGTGTAAGGGGGCCAGTGGAAAACAATTCTGCATGCTTAGAATGAATGCTATGTTCTGAATAAGTAAGCTATTTTTTTAAAAATGTTTTTTATTTATTTCTGAGAGAGAGAGAGAGCAGGGAAGGGGCAGAGAGAGAGGGAGATGGAGGATCTGAAGCAGGTTCTGCACTGACAGTAGACAGCATGATGCAGGGCATGAGATCATGCCTGAACCAAAACCGAGAGTCGGGCCCTTAACCAACTGAGCCATCCAGGCCCCCCTGAATATGTAAGCTATGTATTAAATGCTCACTAAAGAAAATAGAGTTGGCTCTTCAAGTCAACACCGATTCAAGCTGGAAATAACAGTACCGGTGTAAGAAATGTGGGATGGATTACTGATTTGCAGCATACCAGAGAGAAGGGACTGAAATCTCTGGGGTATCAGCTAGTTGATACCTTAAAAGAGGAAAAATTTAAGGCTTAATGTGACAAAAATAATTTCAGGGAAAAAAAGCACCATATCTATGGCAACATTTAGGTTAGTTTAACTCATTTCACTAAGAGAAGAGAAAGTCTCCTCTGTGTGCTGTGGAATACAGGATAAACGGATGACTCTGTCCTTCTTAATCGAGTAAGAAAATAAGAAAAATTAACAGATCTCTACAACAGAAAAGGGAGATAAAGTGCGAGAAGACAAGTATAAAGTGGTATAACCTGTGCCTCAAAAGTGGTATTTTTCCCTGAAAGATTCACCCATGAAACTTCTGAGTCTCCATTCTGAGAAATATTGGATACCGAAATAATTGGGTTTTCTAGATTGTAGTCCCAGAGGGTAGGGGTTAATGAAACCCATCTTTACCCCCACCCAATACACTGTTATAATAAAGAGTTTATTTCAATGAATGAGAGACAAAAGGGAAGAATACTTTATACACACACACATACATAGGGGCATGCATGGTACTTCCTAGAAGCTCTAAGGAAAGAGATATCAAGGTGTAATATTACATCTTGCCTTGGTGGTGGGGGGTGGGGGGAGAGGGTTGGCCATCCAGGTAAGGCTAAAAGAAGGAAGCAGCATTTAAGTTAAACTCTAGGGGACGGTAAAATTTCAAAGAAGGGAAATAAAGCAAGGAGTTCACGTCAAACTAATTGAAATTATTGTGGACCCTCAGTGTCTCAATTTCCTTGCTTCTCCTTTATTCCTCAACCCACTATTGAAATTGCTCTTAATTAAATCCAACTGTGATCTCTCACTTCTTACCCACTTGATTTACTTGTGGTGTCCCCTTTTTTTCTCCCCAGCTTCCACAAAATCACTTTCTCTTGTGTTTCTTCCTTTCATCTAGCCTTTTATCTCTATCTTTTTTTTGCAAACTCTTGTCCCCTAAAACAAACAAACAAACAAACAAAAAAACCAAAACCTGGTTCTCAGGATTCTGTCTTAGATGTTTTTCTTTTCTTCAAAATTTTCTGTCTTTTTTTTCCTTCTTCTCTCTTTTCAGTTTTTACTTCTCCAAAGGAGAAATCGTCCCTTCTTATACTATCAGCTGAAATAGATACACTTACATCTTCCTAATCCATATCTCTAATACAGAAGTCTTTCTCAAGTCACAAATTTCTGTATCTACTTCTACTGGACATCATCACATGGGTAAGTCAAATGCATCACGTTCCAAATTAAATTCTTTATCTTCTGTCCCTAAAATATTCCTTGTCCAGACCACATGAAAGACATCCATCTCTCCTATTATCTGTGAAAGACACCTAGAATTGATCATACTATCAGCTCTCTCCCTCATTCATCTCACTTCCAATTTCTACCATTTGCCCATTTCCACCAAAGCTATCCCTACAATAATCTCCTGACTGTTTTCTCTTCTTTTCTATCTCCCACAAGGTGACCCTAACTATTTCTCCCCTCTGTTACTGCAATAAGCCTCCAGGTTTCCAGTTAATTTATATCCATTGCTCCTTCGACCTAATATCTCTCCTATCTTCTGGCTGCTGTGATCTACCAGAACCACAGATCTGATTATTTCAGTCCCCTACTTTAACTCCTTCGAGAAACCCCATTGTCTTCATGATAAAATGCAAATCCTTTAATGAGACAGGCACACAAGCCACTTGATGATCCCTGCTCTGCTGACCTCCCCAGCACCAACCCAAATACCCATGGCTTCCTGAAATCACCATGTTGTTGTAAACCTCCAGGGCTTTTTAGAGTCTTGTGTCCTGCCTGTAGCACACTCGGTCTCTTCCCCTCCTTATTCGGCTTCTTCTGTCTTGTCATATCAATGCCGGATGATGTCCCCTTTAGGGTCACCTCCCTCAGAAAGCTTTTCTGATGCTCCGCTCGGTTCTGTTCCTGCTTCCACAACATTCATAGCATTTCTTTATTGGAGTACTTACCACACGATAGTGTAACTATCTGTTGATCTATCTGTGTCCTGCAGTTCCCAGGAAGCCCGGAGCTGTAACCTGTCACAAAATCCCCCAACTAGGACATAATAGGCATTTAGTAAATATGTACTGAGTTTAAAAATATGAGCAAAGCTTTAAGGATGGAAATTTGTTGAATGCGTTACAGGAGAATGACTAAGACATTTTGCAGGATGGAGGAAGGTAAGATTTGAAATGCCGGATTCTGAACTATGTAAGACAAGTAAAAGGCAGGGATGAAGACCAGGGCTATGGAAAGAAACAAAATGCAAAGCAATGCAGCTTCACCACTGAACCACTGATGTAAAGCCCCCCCCCCGCCCCCACTACAAACCTCGATTTTGAGGCAACAGAATATACACTGAGATTGAGAGGCGAGGGCACAAGGGTTGAAAGTGAAGGATGGACTCCAAACCTGGAGTCAATTTTTGCAGCGTCATTATGGCTTCAGAACTGGAATTAGGGAATTGTTGTGGTTTCCAACTTGACTTGAATAGGAAAGATAAAATGGGATTATATCATGAAACATCTTAAATGCCTGGCTGAAGAGAGGGTTCTAAGTCTTATGGTCCCTCAGCAATTGCCGAATAATTCTGAACAGAAGGTGACAAAATGGGAGCTTAGAAAATAAGTCTGACCCTATTATATAACACTGAATGCATCAAGGAGGCTGAATGTAACTGAATATTAGGAGAATATTTAATTATTTTGTTAAAAATAATAAATGCTCAAAATAAAGGGGCGGCAGTGAAAGTAGAAGGAAGAAAAATGCAACATCCATAGGAAAAACTGGGGGTAGCCTTGAGACTTGACAGGAGAGAAGAAGACATACATTTGCAACAGACATTTCAATGAGATAGAATGGTTAAATATTGATTACAGAAACAGAAAATATTTCACCGAGCTAGGTACTTTATTTCTTTGAGAAATATCTCCTTAGGTTTAGAGTGCTGTGTTCTTCTTTTACAAAGAATACCAATTTATATACTATTTTTAATAAAGGGGGACTTTTCATTTGAATGAGGGCAGAATCTTAGACCCGTGAGGTATTCACAGGTACCCTGGAGGTATCGTGTAAAGTGACACAGGGCAGTGGCATAGAGCCACAGGCATAGTGGAAGAAGCATAGCCAGTTCTGATGACATATACATATTCTTGCCAAGCCAGCCTGGTGTTAGAGACCTTTAACTCTACTCTTTGATCAACTCTTCCTCCCCTAAAATTATTATTCTTAAAACAAAACAAACTACATTCCAATCAGATAACACTCTTTTCAGAATACCAATCCAAAAAAATAGCATTTAGAAGTATTGAGGAATATATTCTGATGACATTTTCTACCAATTCTTTGTCTCTAACTTATTCACGTCTAACATAAAATTCTAGAGACCCCAAACATTTCCATATGACCAGTTTTCTAAACTCATAAAGTAAAGAACATACGTTAATACTGGCTCCTGTGTTTTGATAGAATTGAAAACAATTGTGACAACATAACCTATTATCAATTGATTTTAACCTTATTATATGGAGCTCTGGAAGATCATATTAACATTGAAAAGCACAAAGTTGTCACATAAAATAATGCTTTTGATTATAATTAAACGGGAAGAAACTCTCATACCAGAATGAAATGATTACTTATGTATTGGTCATTCTTTATTGGACACAAAATCCTTGAGGATAGGGATATGACGTATTTGTTTATGTATCTTCAGGTTTAATGCAATGCTTGGCATATAACAAACAATCAAAAATATTTTTTAATGAATGACATTTAAAAAAGTATAACACTTACATAGAACCTACTGTGCACCAGGCACCTACCCACCGTGACTTACAAATATTAATTTGTTTAATTGTCATTAGAGAAATCTTTTACAAAGGAAATTAAGGCATGGGGAGGTTAGATTACTTGCCTGGAATCCTACAGCTTCTTAGAAAATGATGGAGCCAGGCATAAAACACAAGCATAGCCATTCTAGAATCTGTGCTCTTAACCAATATTGCTTTTTAAAAAAACTGCTGCCTTTAATTTTTAAGAAATGTTTGTAAATATATCTTTTATTACATTTTGAACTGAGAATAAGAAGACCTTGGTTTGTGTTAAATTTACATGGTTTGTGGCTTTGAGCAAGTTCATTAACCTAATGGGTCCTTAATTTCCTCATATGCAAAATCCAAATAATAGCTGGTACCTCACAAAGCTCTTGTGAGCCTTAAATAAAGTAATTTATGTGAAAATGCTAGAACATAGTTGGCACCTGGGATATGTTAGTTGGTGTGCCAAAGACAATGGTACTATTTTCCTCCTTCTCTCCTTTCAAAGGGTACATATTTGCACATGACACATCATTCAGGTCTTTAAAAAAATGAAAACAAATTCTATGTTTCTTAAAGCATTATTTCCAATATCTTTCCAAGCTAGAGCTAATTTACGAAAGCATTTTCTGGATGGTCAGGTAAGCTTCAAACTCAATAGCTTGTTTTCTGGAGAAAAAAACATGTTTTTCCCGGAAGCTATTATGGTTTAAACATCTACCATCAGGGAAAACAACCTCTTTTTCTTCTAATTGGGAAATCAAATTAGATATAGTTTTTAAAGAAAAAAAGATTCAACCGACAGTAGAACATACGGCATTTATTTTCACCAAGAACCTCCAAAATTAACGGGCTCTACCAAATTTGACAGGAACCATCTCAAACAGTGGTTCCCAGTCAGGGCTTCACATTAAATCACATAAAAAAAAAGTGGACCCTTCCTCAGATATTCTGATTTAATTGGTTTGGGGAAGGGTCTAGATAACCTTATTTTTTTGAAAGCTCTCCCATTGATTCTAATTTGCAGCCTGAGTTGAGAACACTGGTTTAGGTTATCATTGAAAATATCACGTCTCCTATTTCCATTTCATTTTTACTGCAGTAAAACACAACAGTAGATAATATCTTCATTCACGTCAACATTTAAAGAGTCTGAGAAGTTCACCAAGAACACAGTTGCCACAATACCACTATACTAAGATTTAGCTCCATTTTTTTAACTGATTGAAACAAATGTTACCTTTATACATCCATCATCATTCATTATCTGGAATTCAAATACATAACAAAATGGGAAACCAAAGCCGTATTTATATCAGGTAATTTTCTTCAACTCCAAGCATCATGAAACAATACAACTCTAAGATTATTTATGTGTTCTTGTGAATAAGTTATAATAAGGATTTCATGTTTACTCAGTGTATTGGTGTGGTCAATAAATAATCTTAGAGCATTTTACAATATGACTGAATATTATTCTTATGGCTATAGTTCCCAAAATTAACTGTAGATTAGAGGCATTGAACCAAAACAAATCCTGGCTGATGGATGTTTTCAGCTATGTTAAAATATTGAGTAGAAATGAGTGCCCACTGAGAATACTGACTTAAACTAAAGATGTTTGCAAATCTAATCACCTTAGTTCCTTTCATAATGTCAGTGTAGAGAACCAGCACTTTCTACTTTTATAAGCTGAGTTCGTTAACTGAACACATAGTAGGCTAGCAACATGCTATTACAAATTATGCTTTACAAATCCCACAACACTAAAAGCATTCCA
This sequence comes from Neofelis nebulosa, assembly GCF_028018385.1. Classification (NCBI taxonomy): domain Eukaryota; kingdom Metazoa; phylum Chordata; class Mammalia; order Carnivora; family Felidae; genus Neofelis; species Neofelis nebulosa. The sequence goes on along the minus strand of NC_080785.1, from coordinate 72,821,234 downwards.
ACTCTATCTTTACTGGTAAGCCAAAGTGGCCCAAATGTATAAAATATTTGCTTTCTCTTACCATTTAAAACACAAACTTAGACACTCTGCTACTTAAAGATTATTTTCAGTAACTACATGGTCACACTTTGATTTCTTTTGAGCATTTCACTTTCCATCACCCAATAATTTCAACAAATAGCCTTGAACAGATGTCTTGGTTTAGGCTAACTAGAGCCACGAAATTGTCGGGGTCTCCCGAAGATCGGCAAATGGAACCCTGCCTCCTGGTCTCGCATACACCATATAATATTAGGTAAAGCTTTCAGGTAGAACTTTTCTTAGGCATATTTGCAAGGTAAAGCCTGAATAATGGGTTAAAAATCGAACTGGATTGTTGGAGTTTGACTTTGATTGGATTTCCTTGTACCTCAAGGAAAATGACTGCTTGGGGAAGAAGAATTCATCTGTTAGAGTTTTTCTTGATGTCTTTCACCCAGGCTTGGAAAGAGCATCATGAAAAAAGAGTACCCTTTTGGAAACTACGCACACAACATATTTTTCCTAATAGGTGTGAAGAATGGCTGCTATGCATAAATGATTGTTGGAAAATAATTCTCTGTAAAACATGACTTAACAAGCAACGCCATTCACCACTGTGCTCATTTCCAATATCCAGAACGATGACACATCACATAGATGCCGATATTATCTGTTTGTTAGTTAATAAACACCTTTTGGAAAAAATCCACAACTCTCAGCCCCGTAATTTTCATACCCAGTAAGTTGGAAAATAAAACTTTTGAGAGAAAATTGATACTAGTAACATAGTGAAAGTCACAAAAAATTCAGAGGAGCCTGCAATATGAAATCCTAAGTTGTAGCACCTTCCCAGGACAACCCTCTTTTCTCTAATCAAGGGTAAAGTGAGACGACCGAGACTAAAGCTGACCCTACATTTGAACCTCAAAGCACCACAATCAAACTGCAGTTTTGCAATCAAAAAACAAGGTACCTTGTGCCCTTCCACTGCTAACCATCCCCGGGAACATCCCAAAGCTTTAAGTCCCATTCATTCCCAGACCCTCCTTACCTGGAATAGTCTCACAGGGCTGCTGGGCACAGCTCAGTAGAAGCGAAGGGCATTCGCAGGTGGTGGCTCCAGAGACTCAGGAACTCAAGCTACAGCGCCCATCTCCTGAGCAGGAGATGTCAGCCTCAGGGTGAGGTGCACGGGGTGCGCACCTCTCCAACCCCGGAAGGTCCGCGAGCCGCGCGGCGCAGCCCACCCAGTTGTCTGGGGGGCTGGCTTTCCTAGTTTGACGAGAGAGCAAACTGCGTTAGTCCTCAGCCCTCCTCCTGCCCTCCCTCCCGATTCCCTGACACTTTACTTCTGCCTTAACTGATGGTTTAAACCTAGACCCAGCTTGTATTATGGGCTAAAAGGTAACTGCTTTTTCCCCATGCGTTGTTTCCATCTCCCCAAAGTCCAGGAGGCTCACCTTCCGGGCGCCTTCCTTCCCTCGCCCAGCTGTGAGCTGTGCGCAAACTTCTCCCGACTTAAGAGTCTTATCCTCGCCCGCGCTCCCGCCCCACCCCCGCCCGCCTCCCCCCAGGCTGCAAAGGAGGTGGCAGCGGAATTGATGAGCGCCAGCCCCCCCCCCAACCCCGCCCGCAAGCCCTCCCGCCCCCGCCAGCCCCCTCCAGTCCCTGGAGAGGGAGGGGCGAGCAGGAGAGCTCCGAGCGCCTCGGTGCCAGCCCCTCTCGCCCCGGCCCGCAAGTGGGGCTACGCCCGCGGCAGCTGCCTTGCTCCAGTCCGGGCTGGGGCTCACCCCACGAGTCCCGGAGACTAAAACGCGGCGTGAACACGGGGAGCAGGAGGGGAACTCGAGTTAGACCTTGGGTAGGGAGGAATGGGGAGGGGGGCGACAGTCTGGGTGGGAGATTCGTAGCTTGTCCCCGGAGGCAGCTTTCTGGGAGCCCTGTCCCTTCCCCGGAGATGCAAATTCCGGAGGGAGGTGAGTTTCTAAAAGGACCTACACCTAGAGACCATGCCGCCCTGGCTCCTTAAAGCAGTACTCGGGGGACAGCACCACCTGGGAGCCCGTGGAGAGAGGGTCGGTAGTGGGCGAGGTAGTGAAAGTGGGATGAGGATCGGTGGGAAAACGGTTGGCGAGGAGCTGGGGTGCTGAGAGGAGGCAAGAAAAGGAGCCGGGAGACAGGACGTGACAAGAGGAGCCACCGGGGTCCGGCAAACCCTGGGAGAGCGTTCGGAGTTGGGTAGCTGTCCGGAGCTGGGGGCGCAGGCTGGATTTGGGGGAACAGCGCCCTCCTCGTAGGGGACTGATGGTGGGCACAGTAACCTAGGGTGAGTGAACGCAGTGAGGACGGCGTTGGAAGACGGGGTTCGGAGTGCCAGACTTGGTGTTGGGGACTGCGACTCCTCTCTCTTCCCTCCTAAAGCCCTGGATGCGAGGAGGAGCCCGGGACAATCCGATTCCAGGCACAGCGCAAACCTGGCTGGCTGGTGCGCCCTGGGAGGCGGGCAAGTTGGTTCCAAGGACACACAGCCCTTAACATCCTTTAGCCCACCTCTGGGTAGAGCAAGGCAGCAGCGGACACTTTTTTCCTAACTCTGTTGAAGGGGTGTTGGGCTAAGAAAGCGGCATCTCGCGAGTCCCGGGACTGCAAGGTGGCAGTACACCGTCCAGGTTACCAGGTGCTCGGCAAAGAAATGATGGTAACACCAACATAAGAGGACGGGAAGAAAGCCAGACGGCAATACAGCACACTTTCCCGGGTAGTTCGAGTTTCTCCTAAACACTCAGGAGGCAGAGGTGCTCTGTGAATGGGACTGCAACCTACACCCATCCGTTCTCCGATCCCTATGCTGGAGAGGTTAGTCACTATAGGCAAAAGATGTGTGTGTCTCTATCCTATTTTGAGCTTGCACTTTCCATCTCAGGGAGACTTCAGGGACCCCTATATCTTGGGTTTGGGGGCTCTCAGGGGACCCAATAGAAGACGGAGTCCGGGGCAGATCAGCTATCCCACTAAACTTTCCAGGGGTTTTGTTTTTCCGGGCTCTCTTTTCCCTTCATAGCCGCCCCCCCCCCCCACTTCTTCCTTGCCACCTCCAGTCTGGTGACCCAGAGGGCTGTGTGACTCACCATGTATTCAAACCCTACAGCACAGCCCCACTGCAGGGGAATATTCTACAATCCCTTCATTCCAGTTATCTAAGCGGGAATGATGTTAGCAGTAAAAAATGTGACTAGGAAAGGAACCCAGGCAATGGGAGAAGTATCTTGCAGAGAAATGCACACACACACACACACACACACACACACACACACACATGCAATGACAAAAATTAAAACCTATACAAGAAACCCTATGAATTCAGGATTTAGATAAGAATATTCATTCTGTGCTTTGACATCTGTCCTGGGTTCAATAATAGATTTCTGTATCCCAGCTGCTACTAACCAGCCGACACCTGACCATGTCCTCCCTTAAGAATTCTCTTTCAGAACATTAATTACCTTTTTTTTAGTGCAAACAAGCAGAAAATTATTAAAGTTGTTTGTGTATCTCCTATCGTCAATTGGTGGGGACCAACCACCGAGAATTTCCTCATTGTACCCAAACCATGGAAATAACATTAAATCAGGGAGATTTTTCTGGAGTGGAGGGTGTTGCTGTCCTCTGCATTGTGTGACAAAGCAAGCACAGAGACTTTTCTGTTGGAGGCTAGTCCTAGGGCATCCTACATCACTGATTGACAACCAGTATTCTGAGAATAAGTCTGGCTTGGTTTGGTAAAGCTACTGAAGATGTGTGGGACACAGCCCTCAACCATAACTTAGCGATGGAAGTCTGAAAATCAGTGAGAAAAATGGCATACATATGTTATAAAACCTTAAGCTGAGTGTTGGATAAGCATCCAAGACCTAGAATGAGCAAAATACTAATTTTATGAGAGATAATATTAGATAGAGAAAAAGGAGTTTTCTGTGGGCAGAGGATTTCAGGGAAGGTGAATGGTAGAAGTGGGATCAAAGATGTGACCCTCTGGTCTTCCAAGAAGATGAAATTAACTTTGTCAGCAACAGACGTTTATTGAACACCAAAGGGGTTTGCACCTGTTAGAAGCACTGGTGATTTACAGAAATTTAACTCTGCTGCTGTCTGACCACTATCAAAATATTTCCTATGTAGAAACACTGTAGAAACCCTCGGAGGGTTAAGTATTAACCCGGGGATAGTCTAATAAGAGTAATTGGCAGCATTTTTGGAAATGCTATGAGAACTATTAGTTCTGAAATCAGTGTAGTTGGCACAGGCTATATTTTAAAAATGAAGTGGAAAAGAATAGAAAATTATATTTATCTCCTGTGACAAGTGTGAGCACAGTTTCTTGAAACTCAGTTTTCTACTAAGTACGTGTATGTGTACAGATATGCAAAGTAGAGTATATTTCTGTGACTCACAATCAAAAGTATCTTAAGGTACTTGATTATAATAAGCCACTCTTCCACTAGAATACCTTATATTTGCAAATAAGTCTTTAAATGAAATTAGTTCATCAAAGGGACATTCAGGGAATAAGCATCTTAAAATGCGGTAACACACTTCAGGTATTTTCACTGGTCACTTATGACTTTAAAATTCTGTCTTAATGAGACTTTGCCCCTTCTGCTCCTTTTTTAAAAAATCCCCCCAACCCCGCTTTAGGCAGATATTAATTTATGGAGGATCCTGTTGTAGATATTATATTCCATGTTTGGATACTAAAGAACAGCCTTTAGATGCAAACTGCACTTCAGTCCTCAAACCCTCCATTCTCGTTGCTGAGGAAGTGAAGTCCTCCACTAACTGTAGAAAGGTTGCATGACCTCTCTCAATTCTGACTTTCCAAAACAAGATTTACTCATCTGCAAAACCAGGGTTCAGACCGTATCACTTTCATACCACTTATGGTTCTCGAATGGTGTAACTTTTCTATAAAATCATGAAACTTTTTAATTGCAGTGAGTAGAAGGAAGATTAAAAGCTAACTCAACTACAGCCTGTTCTTGTTAAATATGGTAATGTACGGGAAGGTCACATTTTGGAGGGACTGAGAAAAGTCATGCATAGAAAAAATGCATGTGATTTGTTATATTTGGGGGAAAAGATCATTTGTCAGGATAACTGAATTCGGGTTTCTCCTCTTTTAAAAATAAATTTAGAGAAAAATTTCTGGCCTCTCTCAGGAACCCAATTTCTAGCTTTGGGTAACTCCCTACTCAGGAATTTTTCCTTGCATTGAAATACAGCCCAATCCTTCATACATATGTGGAGGGAATTTAGTGCATGTTTAATATTATCATATGTCACAACACCTTGGGGTAGTCATTCATGGCGGACCCAAAAATATAAATTGCAGCCTGTATTCTCAAGGAGCCCATAATCTATTTGAGGACATTTGTCTTTTCCTCTTGTAGCTTCTTTCCAAATAGGCAACAGTTGGTGATTATCTTTTATATATTACCCTTCACAGATTTACAGATTTCATCCTGACAGAGAGAATAATAATTTACCTTGGTGAAAAACAAATATTTTTCTTTTGAAACCATATGAACTCCACTGGATGATCAAGCTCTCTTGAGGGTAGTCTCCTGCTTCAATCTTCCACCTCTTTTCCAGAAAGAGAAGATGATGCACTTGCATGTCTCTCTTCCCTTTTCATCTTTCAAAGGGCGTAACAGTTTTGTTTCCCTGCAGGATATGTCTCCTGGCAAGAAAAAAACCCCAAAACTCTGCTTAAACTAGGAAATGTCTTTCTAGATTGTGTACTTACATAAATTTCACCTGGGTTAACTGTTAACTTTATTAATAAATAACTCGGAATAGGAGGGGATGGCAGGGGCATACACCATTCAGTAGTAGCAGTGGAAATGAACTTCCATCTTTGATGAAGTTAGGAAATATCCAGATATTTTCTAGCTTCTAAAGAGAGTTCTAGAGGGAAACTCAGGAACGGGAGAAAAACTGCAGAAGCATATCAATGCATGTATCCATTCATTAAATCACTTAATAAAATAAAATATGAATAATTAAAAAGTTCACATTCTAGTGGAAGGATGGGAATAGATAATATACAAAATAAGAAATAAGTTGTTGATTTCAGATACTGACAATGCTATAAAGATTATGGACAGGGGACTGAAAGACAGGCATGGGTTAGTGATGCCCTAGGAAGCTGAGGGAAGGCCTTCCTTGAGCTGTGATGTGAATGAGAAGGAGCCAGTCATTCTGAGTTCCCTTGTAAAATTCTCACACAGTGCTGTTTTGCCCCCCCCCCTTAATGAAAGTAAACACCCCTAGGATCTGGAATCTACTCATTTTGTGATTGTGTGTGTGTGTGTGTGTGTGTGTGTGTGTGTGTGTGTCTTTATCAAGCGTGCTCTGTAATTTAGTCATATTTAGCCTGTCATCAGGAATCTGGGAGATAGGAGGCATTTTTCTTGTACTAAGTGGAACAGGTAGTGGTAATTTTCAGTACTTTTGGGGCTGGTCCATACGAAGTTAAATTAGGAGAGGACCCTCAGATGGCAGTAGCCTTTTGGCTTGCGTTGTCTCAGGATATGTTGGCAGAGTGCTAAAATACAAGAAAATATACAACTTGCCTCAGAACTAAAGAAAAACTTGTCTTTAATATCTACTATTTTTAGATTTCCATTTTCTGATTAAAAATCAATAGCTTTATTGATTTTGCTTTATTGAACACCTACCACTTATTATATGGCAGGCATTGTATTAAGCATTTTAATGCATTATCTCTTTGTAATTCTGTGAGGTAGGTACAGTTATGATCCCTATTGTACAGACACAGAGACTGATGCTTAATGGGTTAAATGATTTGATGCTACAAAATGATTCTAATATAGGCAGTATATATATACTCATTATATAAATACTAATATTATATTTGACTGGCCTTGATTCTGTACTCAGGACAGATATATGTATTTATTGATTAAAAACAGTGAGGCATAAGATTGTTTTAATAGGTGATTCTATACAGATTCACATATTTTTAAATGACAGCCAAAAAATCTTTCAACAAATAATTCCTGTTTCGGCCAACCACAAACTGAACACTTAGCCATCTGAATTGCAGTGGATTTTTGCCTTCCAGGCACAGTATAGTCTAAAAGGGGAGTCAAACCATTTAAACAATTAATAATAATTCAAAGATCTACAGCAGAAGTATGTTCCAGTGCCCTGGGAGCTCAGAAGAGAGGGGATTAATTCTGCCTGGGAAGAGATTTGTTTTTACTAGTTATCGTCTCTCTGAAATCTAATACTCTGGCACTAACAGACTAAGTGTTAGACACACAGAGCTTTACGTGCCCCAGAAATAGAATTTTCCTTTTTTAGTATAAAATAAGAGGTGATATTTTCAAATTACATGGTAAATATATATGAATGAAATCATGTAACGTGGACTATATTGTCCACACAACTTTTCTTTGGATATGGTGTTTAACCATTTATAACAAATTCTTTCCAGTTCATAGTTTAAGCAAAAATGTTATTGTGATGATAATTTGGTTGGCCATGGCATTTGAAAGGTAGAAAATCAAATGGAATCGGTATAAAAAAGTGAGAAAAGACATTTTAAAGGCAAAATAAAAACAGGGAAAGAAACAATTGACCCAGTTGCTAAAGTTGAGGCCTTAAACATATGACAATGTTTTTATAGAATTTGGAATCTGCTGCCACACCAGCACCCATCCTGGGTAGTGAGAAAAGACAGAGGTAGACAACAGAGACACCGGTTTCTAAAGGATGAAGAATTCGGTGGACCACTTTACATTAGGTAGGTCTCTCTAATTTCCTAAAATCCTGATTCTAAAGGATAGACCTATGGCAGGAATCTATACATACTTCAAAAACTGATTTTAATTACATATGTTATTCACAGAAGAAGATGATAACTAGGGTGCACGCAAGTTTCGAAGGTGGAAACTAAGAAGTTAAAGATGTGTTTCAGCATAAAGAGAAAGAGCGTAACTAGGAACAAGGGTTAACAGAGATGAAGGAGCAGCGAGATCAGGTATTTCATCCCTGGGGTGATTCTTAAACTACCCTAGTCACTGAGGTTGTTGTTCTTAAAAATTGACTACAGAGTACTAATTTGATTGCAGATTATTATATACAGAGGGGGAGGGAGTGAAAAACTCGTCTTTATAACCTCATTAACAGCCTCTGCCACTTTAGCGTCAGTTTTACCAGCTTTCCCTTTTTTACTTCAAAGGGGGGCAGCATTTTCCCATGTCCTCTTTATTTCTGTTCTATTTAAAGAATGTTTTCTCTATGTTATTATTTCTTTCAAATAACTGTTCATATTTTACTTTTTTAACCCTTTTCTGATACTGCTTTCGCATATACTCAAAATTTCTCCTTATTGCAGCCTGCCCTCCCCTTTCTAAGAAGAATATTTGTTTTCATTTCCATCACTCAGTGATCAGCCAGCTAGAGTCTTAGCTTTTTAAAAAGCTGTATACTATTATTTAAAAAAAAAAATGCTTCTGTGTTTCTTAGACTCCGAGTGAGCTCTTCAAAAAATGGACAAAAATCACCCACTCTTATGACAGATTTGATTAAGGGATTTAAGGCAGGGCTTCTCAAATTTTAATGTGTTATAGATCACCTGCGGCTCCTGTTAAAATGCAGATTCTGATTTATCAGATCAAGAACCTGAGACTCTGCATTTCTAACAGGCTCTCATGCCCATGATGCTGGTTTACAGATCCTTCTTTAAGTAGTATGGCTTTAGAATCATCTCCCTTAAATATGCCCTTCATCTTATAAACTTTATTCTTTTAAAATTTAGAAATATTTTTACCTATAATAAATACATTACTGTATGGCCTTGTCTTCTTGATATCAAAATATCGTAACAACTATTTATAGTAAAAATACTAAGGACAGTTGTCCTGGGAAGCGAGTGTTGTTGATGAGGACATGCTCCTCATGTAGGAGAAATCTGGGAAAGAAACTTATTCTTGGGAGATTTTATGAATACGACTTTTATGAATATAAATGATTTCTTCTGGAGGGATACTTGGTCTAAAGAAACTACCCTTCCTTAGAGAAGAAGAGAGTATTGCTGGTGAAGGTGCTTAGTATCAGTGGTGGTATTGGTGGTGAGGGTGGTTGCGGGCATACTGTTTGTAGTCATTACAGTAGCAGTAATGTTGAATGAAATGGAAGTAAGTAATGGTTGTAGTCACGATGGTGATGGCAGTGTTGCTAGGGGTTATGATGGTGATGGTGGTGGTGGTGAAGATGTACACAGAAGTGGTCCTGAGAGTGGTGTTAACAGTTTGCACTAAATAATAGAACAGCAAAGATTGGTTTTCAGTCCTGGTTGAAACTCTTTAACACCTCTGTATACTTGACAAATTACTGTTTCTGAGCCTCAGTTTTCTCAATTGAAAAATGGTGATAAATAAAACACTTAGCTATGAGTATGCTGTAGGGATTAATCAAAACAAAGCATGTGAAGCCTTTAGCAAAATGTAAGGCGTACAGCCCATATTCAACAAACATGTTGATTCTTCATTGGTGGAATTGCCTGACTCCACATTCATTCTCAGCTTCTGATTGTCCAACCAGGTTGAATTCAGACTTTTTTTCTTTTTATTTAGTTCATGTTTTATTTTCTGTCCTTTTTCCCCTCTGGACACATCTTTATTTGCTCAAAATGAGAAGTTGTAGATTTGACATTGACCTTTAGATGATAAATGAATAAAGGCAGTTCAATCATTTCCTATTTAAAAATTCCTTTCTATAATTTCAGGCTTTTAGAAATTGACACTTTCAGAACATAATAATGTATCTTTCTATCCAGAAAATTCAACAATCCTGTAAACAGGGAGGTCCGAGCCAGTGTCCTTGTAAATGGATTTGGATTCTTTTCCATACATTTTTACTATTTAGCCTGGGATCCTCTCTCAATACCATCTTCCTCCTGCCCACCAAGTGAGTGCTCATGAAACTCAAACAAGTTTACTATTGACTGTAGACATACAAAATTCGCTCCTTAAAAACTTTAAATGACTCCGTAAAAAATCCAAACTTCCTGGTCAGATATTGAAGATCTTCCCAAGTTGTATCTTAACTACCTTTGTTGCCAATCATTATCCAGTTCTCACTTTATCCCAATATGTTTTGGCCAAAGTAGGCTATCCACCCATTAGTAGCAATAGTTTCAGTTTATTAGGTACTTGCTATGTGCCAGGTACTGTGTGTTTAGCATTTTACATGCATTATCTTATTTGATCTTCATTTTAACCCTCCAAGATACGTGCTGTTATCCTTAAGTTACAGATAATTAAAGCTTAAAGTACTGAAGTAAATTTATTACCGTCACAAAATGAAGAAATATTCTAACTCTTGTATTTAGATTCAAGGGTATACTCTTCCTGGAATCACATGCTGCCTCCCTAAAGCTCTCTTGCTCATCAACTTCTCTGCTTTTGCAACATGGTGAATTTCCATTCTGAATAGTACTCCTGTTTTCATTACTTCTTATAGAAGCCTGAAAATCTTTCAAGGCTTCCCTCAGATGGTATTGACTGGGGAGTGCCTGGTTTTGATTCTTAGTCATGTGACTTTAGGCAGTTTATCTTTCTGTGCTTCAGTTCCTCAGCAGAAAAAAAGAAACTGATAATAATTGCATTCATATTTTAAGGTTTATATGAGAATTATATATATACACCCTTTCACTATATATCACACACGCACTATCTGTAGCCATGAAGAAATTAGATCAGTTCTTGCATGAAATACTATATCAGTGTTTGTTATAAAAGCAGAAGTTACTTTAAAGATCTTCTGGGAAAATCCTCCTAATAGGAAAAATGATGAATCTGAAACTAAGAAAGGGTTTGTAACCCTGTCCTGGGTCACACAGTTTCTGGGACAGCCAACTCTAGAATTCATAATTTTCATTTCCGTTATCAGAATGTTTCTTTGTATCTTTACACTGGAATACTCTTACCCTGTAAAACTTTTAATTTGCCCCTCAGCTTCATTGTGCTTTGTTTCTCTCTTATGAGGAACACTGCATTGTAACTATTTGTGTATATGTCTTATCCCTCTCATTCAATTGTGAAGTTCTTGGGTGCAGGGAGACTTCCCCATTTATCTTTCTTTCCCACACAGCACTGATGCTCAGTGTGCACTCACATAGCATTTCATGAATTGATTGAACATCTGCTATTACAATGATAGGAATTGATTATTCATCTGCTAGAAATTGAAATCCAGGTGCTTTCACAATTCTCAGTCCTCTCTGCAGCTCTGAGGGATGTATACAATTTTACAGAGGAGGAAACTGAGGTTCAAAGGCTGAGAGAAGAGACTATATGGAAGGCAAATTGCCCAGGTGTTCCAAAACCAACCAAAGGGATATTGGACATTGGGCCATTTTCTCTTTAGGGGAGCTGTATCTTTGTTGTCTTCTTTTAATGCAAATAAATGAGAACTGTTGATCTATTATTTGCTCTTAATTGCTGTGCCATGTTGATTTTTCTCATATTTTTCATTCTACGTGTTTTCTTTATTTAATCGAGTTTTTCAGGAACTTGAGTCATACATTTTTTTTTCTGTTTTCAAAAGTAGTAAATGTTTTTTGTAGAATATTTAGAAAATAAAAAGGAAGAAATAAATCACCTATAACTTCACCAGTCAGAGATAAGCAACATTAACATTCTGGTTCTTTTCTCCCTAGTAGTTTTTCCATGTTAGAAATATTAATTGTATCTGCTTATCTTTCTCCTATTTTAAATTACATTTAAATTGGGATTGTAATTCTCTTTGCAACTTACCTCCTCCAGTCATCATCTAGGATCTGACGAATAAAAGTGTTTTACATAAAAACAGATATGAAGTGAATTACTCTAAACTTAGGATGCTCTATCTAGGGTGGCATACGATAGGAAGTTCAAAGTATAGATTACATGGTTTTTATACATTGGGGTAACTCCTTTCAGGTTTTTCCCAGTCTGGAATCTCGTTTTTTTTTTTCTCCCCAGTCACAACCACGGCAGCCTAAGTAACAACATCAACTGCCATTATGTCAGGGTATGTGTAGAAACAACACTTGACATTACAGCTGAAGGAAGTTTGTTATTCAGAGTAACAGGCTCAAGCATTTAGAACAAACCACACTGAAATTTTTACCTTTTGAGTCTGCTATAGATATTGTTATCAATCAGAATTAGCGAAATAGGGGCGCCTGGGTGGCGCAGTCGGTTAAGCGTCCGACTTCAGCCAGGTCACGATCTCGCGGTCCGTGAGTTCGAGCCCCGCGTCAGGCTCTGGGCTGATGGCTCGGAGCCTGGAGCCTGTTTCCGATTCTGTGTCTCCCTCTCTCTCTCTGCCCCTCCCCTGTTCATGCTCTGTCTCTCTCAATCCCAAAAATAAATAAAAAACGTTGAAAAAAAAATTAAAAAAAAAAGAATTAGCGAAATAAAAAGGCTAAAGTCTCTGTATTAGTATTTTAGGTCTATGGTTTGAACAGCTATTGAGAGGCGATTGATACTTCTTTTTGTATTTTGTATAACTTCCTAAAGTAGTTAAATATGATCAATCCCTAGGCTGGTTCCATGGTGAAGAGAAGCGAGCAATGCAGAATCTAGATGTGTAGGGAGGAGACTCTATTAGACAAGGATATTGATGTTGGGTAGACCTGAGGATGCCTACTGCCTACTAAATAGGCCTGAAAGTTAGATCAGTAGGAAGTAGGTATGGCTGCACAAACCCCAAATAACTATGATTAATTATATTAAAATTTATTTCTCTCATCAAAAAGTATATTGAGATGGGCATTTGAGGGATAATATGGCTAATAGGACCTGTCCTTACCAAGTTCCCAAGGATCTGGGTTTCTTCCAGTTTGTTGCTCTCTCATTCCTACAGTGAGGCTCATATCCTCATGACCTAAGACAGAGTTCCAGTGGTTGCAACCACATTTCAAATAGCAGGATGCAGAAGCATAGGAAAATGTATCAAAGGGTGTGTGCCAGCTCTCTTTTAAGGAAAGTTCACAGATGCTGCCATGTGACTCCTGTATTGATAGTTCATTGGGTTCAACTTGGTCATATGGCCACAAACGACAAAGAAGCATGGGAAAATCTTATGGGGAAATCAATCTTTATTCCAGACCACCATATACTAAAAATTATGTCACCACAAAAGAAGGGGAGAATGGATATTGGAAATAATTTTTCTCTCTTCTGGAGTAGTTATTATAAGAACCACAGTGAATATTATTTACAGCTTATTCTAAATATAATTGTGTTTTAGGTAACTTTAATAAAATTAAATAGTTCAATCTAGGCTGTCTAGTACAGGGGTCTGTGTATTAGTCTCCGTATTAGTATTTTAGGTCTATGGTTGGAACTAAACTATGGTTTAGCCTATGATTCAAATCTGGCCTGCCACTTATTTTTGTAAATAAATTTATATGGGAACACAGCCATGCTCACTCATTTGTATGTTGTCCATGGCTGCTTTTGCACTACAAAAGCAGAGTTGAGCAGTTGCAACAGAGACCTGAAATATTTACTATCTTGCCTGTTTACCTAAAAAGTTTGCCAACTCCTGCTCTAGACTCTAGAATATGGTTTCACAAATTTAAATGAATCCATTTTTGTGTGTGTGTGTTGTCAAGTCCTTAGTTAAAAAAAGTCCTTTGTATTTGTATTACACTAAGGTACATCGATAAATTAGATATACCACTATTTTGTGTATTATCACTTAGATGAGGGAGAGAGAGAAAGGATGGGGAGTGGGAGTTAGGATATCAGACAGTTTGATTTCCTTAAAAAATCTGAAGTAGATTGTGACAAAATATTAACACCTGTCAAATGTAGATGATGGTTATCAGAAAGGCCAAGGTATTTTCTGTATTTCCTCGGTATGTTTACAATATTCTATAAGTGTATAATAAAAAATGTTTAAAAAACAAAAAAAAATATAGCCCTCTTTAAAAAAAAAGAATTTTTAATCGACTTTCAACACCATTCCAATTTGGATGTCCAGAGGAAGCCACTTACAGAATGGTGCACAAGGAGATTGACTCCTACTGGAGTGTGATATTTTTGTGATTGAAGCTCCAGAATCATGTCAGCAGTTCCAGAGACTCTGCACATCTGTAAAATGTGTCTGCCTCTGCTTGTGTACTCCAAAAATAGCACCTGCATCCAAAAACAGAGAGGAAGGCAAATTTCTCCTAGAAAAGGACCACACTGTGTTGGAATTAGTATATTTCTGAGATAGGAATGTCTGAAGTAATAAGGGCTCTGAGTTTTGTTGTTGTTAGGATAAAATCCAGATCATTTACTCATAGTAGGGTAAATTATTTAGGAGGACCAAAACCCATTGTATCGACTTTTGATATTTATGTGTTTGTTTTTGTTTTTAAAGGGTTTTTAGTCTATAAGCGTGGGATATACAAAGGAAAAAAATAACAACTCTCTAAATTATTTAAGATTTACCCCTTTAGAGGTAATAGATCTCATTGTTTCCTTGGGAGAGCCTTCCTATATTAAAGAAGTGATGTTGCCATGTATTTAAGTAGGAAGAGAAATTTGAAGACTTCTACTGCTATAAAAATTGTATCCAGTCAGCCTTTAACACATATACATATGCACAGAAAAGCTGCTTATCTGCCAAAATTGGATAGCTTTACCAAATGCAAGTTTAATTAACTGGAAAAGAGAGTTAAATTTTAATAAATAATCAGGGTGATTATTAAGCACTATGGTGAACTTAAAATGTGCTGTGTAAATGCAATAGTAGTATGAGTATCTCCCAGGTTTGATTACCTGCTCATTTCAAGTCATTACCTTTTGAGAATAAAACTAAAGTAATGGATAATTGTTTTTTTCAGGGAGGGAGGAAAACATATAAAATAAAAACCAACTTTTATTTGGGTAGCATGACAGTATATTTTACATCAACTTGGAAAAATCAAACACCTACTATGTACAAGATAGGGTGCTATCTAGTAAGGATATAAAAATGGATAAAATAAGATCTCTGCTCTCACAGAACTCACAGTCTAGTGGTGGAAAAGGAAGTAAAAAATTAAGTACCATACAAACTATAAACGTGTTAATAGAGGTGTGTATGAAATGCTTTAAGAGCACAAAGGAGAAAACAATTCATTCTGACAAGGAAGCACAAAGGAGGTGCCACAGATGTAATAT
Organism: Neofelis nebulosa; assembly: GCF_028018385.1. Lineage (NCBI taxonomy): Eukaryota > Metazoa > Chordata > Mammalia > Carnivora > Felidae > Neofelis > Neofelis nebulosa. The sequence goes on along the minus strand of NC_080785.1, from coordinate 72,805,980 downwards.
GAACAGCAGAGAAGTAAAGGTATATCATGCAGTGGAAAGAGCACCAGGCAAGTCATAAAGGCCCCGAGTGCATATCTTATTTGAGGAAATGTAAATTGCTTCATGTCATTGGAGCATAAGATCATGGTAAATAAATGACAGAAGGTAAAAATATAAAGGCGGTAAGGGATGGATTGTCATTGAAGGCTTTTAAGGAGGTTATGTATGATCAGATCTGGGTCTTAGAAAATAAATTGTCTTCACTTGATGGAAAAGGGCCAGGAAAGATGGAGTCCGATTATAAGGATGTCCAGTGGTCTGAGAGATTGGGGTGATGGTGGCCAATTCAGATCATTAGCAAAGACAATGAAATGGAGGAAATAAATAAAAAGAACCTTGCTAGAATAAGTCTATTTGGGGATGAGGGAGATAGTAGGTAAAAAGGGGTAGTGGAGGTGATGACATCAATGAAGGTAAAGGGCATGTAGTTGGGAATAGGGCAGGGGAAATAGTTACTTTCCATTTTTAATGTCTTTGGGTTATTGATGCCTATCTGACATTCATTTGAGAAAAACAGTATTCAGATCTAGAATTTAGGGCAGGAGTGATGCCTGGAGATGGACATTTGAGACTCATCTGTAAGCAAGTGATGATTGAGGTTGTGGGGTTAGATAAATTAGTCTGCAATAAAGTATAAAACAAGATAAAATGAGTATACAAGTGATACTTTCAGATTATTGTGACACTTTAAATGGATCTTTTCCTTTTTTTGCCAAGAAACTTGCCATTTTGAATTCCCTTCCCCATTCCCTGACAAAAGTGGAGCCTGATTATCTACATTCTATCTCTCATTATTTTTTCATTCTCTCAATTAACAAGATTTTAAAACTATGCCTGCTGTCCCACTTAGTAATGTTCCATGGCCTTCCTTTCCTTCTCTCCTTTCTTCTGGAAGTACCCTATCCTGTGATCAACACCTCTTGATACATTTTTTCAGTCTGGAATTATGCAGTCAGGTGAGGAACACCACATAGGTGATAAAACAGAAAAATTACAGCCAAATTATAGCAAAATTTTGAGAAGAGATTTTAGTGAGCATATTCATAACTTTTCCACAATCAACTTCTTTTATTATTAATTGCATGTATAGTGGAATATTCTGAGATTTATATTTAAGAAATCATATTACCTTTAGAAATGGCACATTTTCTTCAACAAAATAATTTAATACAAAAGTATAGATACTTCAGTGCAAATTGGAGATGAAAATGAATCCCTGCATTCAAATGCACATATTGCATTTGAATATTCTCCTTTCATCATAAGAACAGTAATTATGTATGGAAATAGTCCAAACCCTTTGTTGTCTTTGTTCCTTATGCTCCATGTGTGTAATACTAGAAATGTGGAAGAAATTCAAGACAATTTTTATCTATTATCACCTAACTTTGACTCATTCCTCCTAGATCAGCTTTCAAATAATTATTATATTGATACTCATGGACCAAACTCAGCTATAAACTCCATTTATGAATTTTAATTGCTTGACTCATCTACTTTTCATTATTTACCTCAGTTTTAACTTAAAATTACCTAACATTTAATGACAACTTAAGTTGATGATGGTTCGATTTAATTAGTCCTATATTGATTAGAATCAGATTTGGTCATATAAAATGGGAAAACCCAAAATAATAGGAGCTTGACACACAAGGAAAGTCCTACGTCACTTCTAGAGGTGTCTAGAGGTAGGAGCCCCTGGCATGTGGTGACTCCAGGATTATCAACGATCTAAATCTCCCTTTGTCTTGCCACTCTGTCATCCTTAGAGTCTTCAGAGGCAACCTATAGTTTCTCAGAAGTCTGACACAAGTCTTCTGCTCACATCTCATTGACTTGAGTGATACTTTTTCACAAGAAAATGTGCAACATGTCATCTTTTAGCTAGTAATGCTGTAACCCAAAAAGAATTGGGTTCTGTTACTAAGGGTGAATGGAAAGAATAGATTTGGAGGAAGACAATTAGCAATGCTGTCACAGTCAATGTACCAGCACACTGTTATTTTAATATAAAATATAAGAAAATTACTAATTTTCAAGCCAATTATAGGAATTTGTAGTATATGGTTCTCCAAATTAGTGCTTTCAGAAAATAATTCATTTTACAAAACAATATAGGTTCTTGTTTCCCAATGGCAGAAATTCAGTACAGTATAATCTGTAAGATTACTTACTTCAGAAAAAAGGATTGGTTACAAGTATCATGGCAAGAAATCCTTAACTTTTTAGGAAGTTATTACCCTGTTGTCAAGAAAAATAATTCCTCTTTCAAATCACAATATCCACTTATAAAACTCTTTGCCAAACCTGTCAACCTTCTAATTGAATACCCTACCCTATGTCACACAGACCCTGTCCCTATGTTTTCAATAACCAGTGCTTGATCCAGGTCAGTTGACTTCCATGACAACTTCTGCCTTTATCCTCTGGACTTTCATCATCTACTTTCTGATCTACTTTCATCAATTTTTGGTATCTTCAATTCCAAGGTCCTCAGTCTCTACTCTGCTTTGGTCTGTATTCATCTAAATGCATCTTTAGAATTTGCATTTTCCTGGAAACACTACATCTCTGAGACCTCAAACTCTGAAAAAGTATGAGATTTAGAATCATGCAACTCAAGGTCCACATCTCAGCTTTATCATTTGCTCTTGTGATTATAGGTAAGTAGATCAATTTCTCTCAGCCTAGATTTCCTCATCTGGAAAATAATGATGAACATCTTTACCTCACTGAATTACTGAGAAAATTAACCAAGATACCACAAGAAACTGTAGCTGTTCAATATCTTTCCCATCCAAATGATCCCTGTGGTGGTCTTCAGAACAAGTACAATATCTTATCTAATGATCCTCTAGGAGACTTTCTGGTAACAGAATAGGCTCTTCATAAATGACTGCTATAGAAAGGGAAACCCTTATCTTCACATATCCTATAGAACATGTACATGCTAGTACCCAGAGGCATATCTGGGTTAGTTGATCAAGACATGACAATAGGGGCATCAGTTGGTTGAGCATCTGACTCTTGACTTCAGCTCAGGTCATGATCTTAGGGTTGTGAGATCGAGTCCTGCATTGAGCTCTGCACTGAGCATGGAGCCTGCTTGGGATTCTCTCTCAAACTCTCTCTCTCTCTCTCTCTCCCTCCCTCCCTCCCCCTGCCCCTCTCCCTGCTCACATGCATGCGGTCTCTCTGTCTCTCTCTCTAAAAAAAAAAGACATGCCACTGGCATTAAGAGATCATGGTTCAAATCTTGGTCCTGCAACTTGTAGCCTGTGTAACCTTAGGCAAGTCATTACTTTTACATGAATCTCAGCTGGAATAATAACACTTGACTTCAAGGTTTTCTGGTAGGAGATATAGACAGAAATCATTTTATATTTTACTACGCTGATGTAGTGCTCCAAAAACGCATTCTGAAAAAAAAATTAGTCCTTTTGACCAAAGAGAAATATTAACTTTTTGAGTGTTTTTTAAGCTTTCTATGGTCAGTCAGTGGTGATGATAATGATAATGATGGTGTTGATGTTGATGATGGTGGTCTGCCAGACACTGTGCCAAGAACTCAACATTATTTCAATTAATACTCAATACCTGTATTAGGTATTTACTATTAATATCCCTATACTACATATGAAGAAACCAGGGCTTAGAAAGTTTGAGATCCTGCCCCAAGCAACACCTGGGCAGTGATGGAGACAGGATTGAACTTTGGGCCCTGGGACTCAAGGGTTTTCACCATTAGCCATCACATTATACCACCTTCCAGCTGATTCTATCTCTTAAATATCTCTCAAATATTTACCCTCCTTTTCCCTTCTATCACCACAACTTAGTTAAATGCCTCATTTTTTTTTCCTCACCTGGGACACTGAGGTAGTCTCTTAACTTGTCTTTCTATTTCTCCAGTTTTCTCTGTCCTCCATACTTCCGTTGTAACTGTCTTCCTGAAATAGATAATCTGAACATGCCATTTCACTACTCAAAAACCTGCTATGAATAATTATGGTTTTTAAAAAAAATTTTTTTTCCAACTTTTTTAAATTTATTTTTGGGACAGAGAGAGACAGAGCATGAACGGGGGAGGGGCAGAGAGAGAGGGAGACACAGAATCGGAAACAGGCTCCAGGCTCCGAGCCATCAGCCCCAGAGCCTGACGCGGGGCTCGAACTCACGGACCGCGAGATCGTGACCTGGCTGAAGTCGGACGCTTAACCGACTGCGCCACCCAGGCGCCCCTATGAATAATTATGTTTAAAAAATCATGTCCAAACTCTTCAGCTTGACATGGAAATCACTCTACAGTTTGGAATTTTCTAGCCTGAGTTCTCACAAAATTTTTCTATCTAGTGGACTCTTCACCATTGCATCACTCCAAAGCCTGTGTTAGAGCCATGCCAGTCTACTTAGATGCTTTTAATAGCATCCTCTATTCCACTATTTTGCTCCTGCTCAAGTTTTTGTCCCTCTTCGGAATTTGTTTATTTCACTGACGCTTCTCAAAGTCCTTGTCTTAGTTTATATTCTCTCCAAAGCAGAACTTGAGGCAAACACTTGGGTATAGGTAGTTCATTTGGGAGATGATTCTGAGGAACAAGAGTGAGGCAGCTGGGACAGGAAGACAGCTAAGCAGAAAAGCCAATATAAGTATTTTTCATCAACTGGGGGATATATGTATAAATAATTCTATTATAAATTAAATTAATAGCTAATGTTTCCAAAGTTCTTAATTGCTGGAAGAACATTAGGTGTTTTTGCATTGTTTTACATTAAATTTGCCCGAAAACCTTAGGATTTACTCAGTTCTAATAGAGTGAAATTTCAATCCTATTTTCAAATGCCAGACTGAGAGACAACTGGAAGTTCATGAGTCTACTCTTGTTATTGCTTCTTGTTGCACCTCGTGACACTGTTCATGATAGGTCACACGCAAGACTGAGAATGTTAGTTCCACTCTGTAGAGATGCCCTTGCCAGCCCTGTGGTGACCACAGTACTGAGAGGTCTTGAGTTAGAATAACTGACACGCTCAACCATTTTTTCCTAAAGCAAGCTAGTTGGATCCCAAAGGGCTTCCTGCTGCAGACTCACTGTGCTATAACCAGCCCTGGCCTATTTCCTGGGAACCCCAAGGTTCCACGTCAACAGTCCAAACTGCCCTTTCCCACTGGGTTAACTCCTTTTGGGGACCTTTAGAATCCATATCTGCCAGTGGACCTCAGAGAGGGCAATTCAGTCTGTTCTGCTAATTTCCTTAATTTGAGTCTTGGAGAGCAGAGGTTAGGTTCTCAAATTCTTCTTTCCCAAAGGCTGTTATATTTCTTATGCTTGTTGTCCATTCTTCTCATTGGTGAGCTGTGCATACTGGGGATGTCAGAAAAGACAGCCAGAATTAATTTAAAAAAGGTTATTTTACAGTCTTCCCACACAAACTTGCCTTGCAATATGCTTAGTTATTACCTCTTATTTGCGTAACAAAGAAGGCTTATTCTAGTGGCTTCTTTCTGAACCAAGATCTTATCAAGGCTGCTTCTGTGACTAGACATGTCCTCTACTGGCATGATATTTACACTTTAATTGACACACAAATACATTGACAATATTATAATTTCCTAAAATATTTTAGTAGTGAAATGAAATTGGAAGATTTCCTAAATATAAATATTGTAATTTATATAGAATTATTGAGCTTTTGGTTTAATCATAAAAAAAACTTAATATTATCGTAAACTATTTGATACCTAGGTAAAGCAGGCATTTTAAAAGTAGACACTTGAATAGGTTATATAATAAACTGGCCATCCCATGACTGAGTATGATGAGTCTCTCACAGCATATCCAGAATGCTAGAATAACACCCTAACTCTGTTTCTTGCAGATTCAGTTTTACCTGGGCATGTTCTGAGGGTTGGTTAGTGGACTTGCCAGGGGCCATCTTCATGAGGTACCAAGCAGCCTGGTTCCTGAGAAAACCAGTACCAATTCTGGAGGCTGACAGTCAGCCCTGCTCAACTTTCCCTTGATTATCATAAGGCTTAGGGAAGAAATATCTTCATGACATGAAGAAAGTACACTTTCATTTTGTCACGGTGAGGTGATACTCAAGATTGTCTAGCTAGCTCCCTCAGGCTCAATATCAGAGTTCTAAAGTAAGGAGGAAATAATACTGAGTCAAACAGCAGATGTCACTGATATTCCTGCTCAAATCTGAGGTCTCAGAGCAATGTTATCTTGTGGATTCAATACCAGAACAGTTGACCTGGATAGGAAAACCATCTGTTCAGTGATGCAGGTAAGAGAAGAGCATTTTACAACGGCTTCCCTGGACAACAACGATGGGTGCAGTGTATAGATTTTTTCTTGGATGCTGGGAAATGTTAGTTAGGACAATGACCACAGTGACCTGAGACCTTTTTGAATGTGGAAGAAGGTAGCAATTTTGAGCTACACAAAGAATGTCTCCTGGATGCCCAGCTTTGAGTCAGAGAGGTGGAAATTCCTATAATCCATGATGTTAGCAATAAGAGAAATCGAGAGAGAGAGACAGACAGACTCTCTTAATATTACCAGGCTGGTAGCCAGGAAAAGACTTAGTAAATAAGTATTCTTCATTTTTCTCCTTTGAAATCATTAGGTCTTAAGTATTCCCATGAGTGAAATCTGGCAGTATTTAATAGTACTTCAGTATTTTCAGGGTTCTTTCCTATTCGAGTGAGGTGGTTAGGAATGGACATTCTGGGGTCACTGTACATAGATATGCCTCCTGACTCTTCATGTGATCATCACCAACACATTTAAATTCTTTAAGCCTTGGTTTCCTTATCTGTAAAATAGGAACGATAATAGCGCTACCCTCACAAACATTTTTAATGAAAATTAAATGAGATAATCATATAATGAATTTAGCATATACCAGACATGCAAAGAATACTTTTAATATATAATATTCACTTTAGACTGACTAGAGTTTTGCTTTTTCAAGTTCTTTTCACACCAAACAGAAGATTTTGTTAAGCTGTCATGACAGTGATAACTCTAGGTCTTTTTTATTCTTCTTTCTCCAAGTGGTTAAATTATTTCACAGCTTATCAGTTGTGATCCAATTCCACAGTTCATACTCAGGCAAAACAGCCTCCTCAAAAAATGGGAGTTGGGTATGGAAACTACAAAATCGGGATAAAGGTTGTTAAATTGCTATTTCCAATGTGCCTTACTTTGAACTTGACACTGCCTGGTCTCACAGTGCCCAATTCCTGCTTGAATAATTCTGTATTTCCTCACATTTTACAGAGCATTATTAGCCTATTTGACAACCACATTGTCTAGGCTGATGACACTGTTTCTGTTTCTTAACTTGATCCCCCAGTTAATGCAAACAAACAGTTCCCACACTTCACTTAGTTGTATGTGAATTTTAAAGGCCTGGTCACTTAGAACCAGCAAACATCTAACCCCTGCTTCTGCCTCTTTCCTTGAAAGCTCCCCTCCCCCTGCATAAAATACACACACACACACACACACACACACGCAGAAAGAAGGCAAAGTGATGCTTCATTCTTGGTTGGGGTTTTTGCTTTAGAACCAAATGTAAAGCTATAATAGGTAGATTGGGTTTCACAGAAAAGCTCTTTTTCCTCATGCATGGTAGGCTACTTCCCCTTAAGATAGACCCCTGTTGGAATCTAGGATCTTCCCACTGATGGCAGCATCTGTGCTTGTGTTTGAGAAAAAAGCAGTTAAAGAGAGCAAGAAAGAGAGTGAGAGAACGAGAGATTAGAGATTGATATTTTCTCTGTTGCCTAGAATGGAGTCCAAGGAGTCCATTCTAGGTGTTCTCCTGGTGGAACAAGAGCCCAAGTCTAGTTTGCAGGAAGAACAGAGGGAGGAGAGAGAAAGAGATAGTTAGAGTTTGTTTGTTTGTATTTTGAAGGAAAACAAGTTCTGGACTTCTCTCAGACTTATGGATACAAGAGAAAAAGAGTAGGAAGAAAAAGATTGTGTGGCCCTATTCTGTGGCAGTGGCCCCAGGCTTGTCACCGCCTAGGCCTCATGGGAATTATCTAAATGGGGCCACCCCTCTCTGTGCGAGATTTATTAACCAATGTTCCCTCCCCCAGAAATTCAGTGTAGTACATGTACTTTCCTGATGGTACAGTACTTTTCATCAAAGTTTGATCCATCATTGAAGCACAGTAAGGAGGAGAGGGGTTGAGGAGGAGTTTCTCTATAAGCCAAAAATGCTGCCAGTATGTTCATTCTTCTGTTCATATCTGGAGTTAAAGATCAAGTCTATAATTAGCTAAGGTCTCTCCTAGGGGAAGATGTCAACAAACATCAGTGAGTCCTACCTACATCATGTGGTTATTTTCTTGAGCACTTTCACTAATTTTTGTGCATCTGGGATTATTGACAGAAGCAGTTCAGCTCCTCTGTACTCTATTGTTGTATAACAAATTACCCCCAAATTTACCAGTTTTAAAACAACAAATATTTATTATCTCCCACAGTTTCTGGGAGATAGGAATCTGGGAAAGTCTAAGCTAGGCAGTTCTGGTTCAGAGTTTCTTAGAAGGTTGCACTCAACCTTATCAGGCAGCGTGACAGTCATTTGAAGGCTCTGGCTGGAGTTGGGATATCCATTTCCATGATGGCCTCCTCACATAGCTATTGGCTGTAGGCCCAGTCCCTCACCACATAGACCTTTCTATAGAACTCTTTGAGAGTTCTTATGACATGGCAGCTGCTTCCTTCAGAGTGTGTGATCCAAGAGGAGAAAGCCAAAATGTCTTTTATGTCCTAATCTTGCACATCGCAAAACGTCACTTCTGCCATTCATCAGTAGTGAGTCACTAAATCCAGCCCAGACTAAGGAGGAGGGAAATAAAACTCTGTCACTTGAAGGAAAGGCTATCAAAGAATATGTGTACGTATTTTAAACCACCACACCTTCAAATCTTTTACAATTCGAGAAGTTTCTGCAATCAGTCAAGATAAAACATTAGGTTAACTCTAAGGTGACATCAAATCAAGAATTGGCCATCTCTTCTCTTTCCTATTTTGAATAATTCTTCTTGCCATCCAGTCACACTCACCAGACAGTGGTATACATTGTGATACAGATACTATAGGCCAAATAATGCAATCAAACTCCTTTAGTTATTAAGAAAATGCCTACTTCCACAAGTAAGGACAAATTAACTTTCCTACATTTGTCTGCTAAGGAGAAATTTGCTCACAAATGGATCACTCTTTTTCTCACAATGGAATGATAACTCAAAGTTTTATTCTTCAACATTTCTTCTTATTCTATTCAGCCCTACCTAGAAGATTCTTGCTTACGTGAATGTGTGAATGTGTGTGTGTGTGCGTGTGTGTGTGTTTAGCCCATGTCATTTTGCACAGAATGAATAAGGGTTCTTTGCCATCACTGAAGAGGGATTATTCCCACCACAACTGTGATAATTATATTGTTATTTTAACGGCCCCCAATAAGTCATGCCTCTAACCACCATGCCCATGTGTGTTCCTTTCCATATTATTCTGGAGTTGTCCTCATGACTTACTTTCTTCCATTAAACATCAGCATGTGTGGGGCGCCTGGGTGGCGCAGTCGGTTAAGCGTCCGACTTCAGCCAGGTCACGATCTCGCGGTCCGTGAGTTTGAGCCCCGCGTCAGGCTCTGGGCTGATGGCTCGGAGCCTGTTTCCGATTCTGTGTCTCCCTCTCTCTCTGCCCCTCCCCCGTTCATGCTCTGTCTCTGTCCCAAAAATAAATTAAAAATGTTGAAAAAAAAAAAAAAAAAAAACATCAGCATGTGTGGTACAAGCTGAGGCTTGATGAGCATTTATGCATTGGGCCGTCACACCTTGAAATTCAGCCACTGAGTGAGGAAGTCTGAATTAGCCATATGAGGAGGTCATGCAGGAAAGAACTGAAGCGCCTCTGCTGAGAGTCCAAGCCAACTGCTTTCTATACGTGTGAGTGAGGCCATCCAGGACCAGCCAGAGTCTGGCCCAGCTGCCAACTGACCACAGGCACATGAATGAGCCCAGCTGCTACTACATGGAATAGAAACAAGCTATCCCAGATAGCTCTGCCTAAATTCCCAAACCAGAGTCACGATCAAATAAAAGTTGTTTGGGGGTTGTTTGTTGTGTAGGGATAGTTAACTAACATGACCAGTTTCTCATACAGTCTAACTTTTTTTTAGGTGCCAGAATGTCAATACAACACAAGACTATAGCACTGATTTAACTGTAAATATCCCCAGAAGCCAATGAGACCCCAAAATCTAAGAGTAGCAACTTATACTTTAAATGCACAGTATAATCTCCTTTATTACACAGTAATAATCTCCAAGCAAAGGAATCTCCCCACACCAGTGCATATTAAAATCTAGGTCCTGACTGAAGTTGATAGGTCAAAGAGCATTAACATTATTTTAAGAAATAAAGTAGACTGCAGAAACATAGAAAATATATAGATAGTCCCTTAGTTACAGCTTTTCCAGGCTATCGATCTTCCAGATGTTGAGAGATATTTGAGAGAAATCTCACAATAAGAGATTAAAGTGTACTATTGTCTGCCCTTCCCTACAATCTTTTGGAAGCCTGAAGAAGCCTCAAGTCTCTGCGGTCAAAATCGGTGCTCCTAGATACTTCCCCCAGGAGACTGGCTCCTCAGGGCCAAATCAGAAGCACTATATCCTCTGCCTCACGCTGTAACACTACTCCTTCACATCTCCCAAACTCCTGTCTTCTCATTTCCTGAAGTCATCTCAACTCTCTTGGACTGAGAATGGATTTTCTACTTTAACACATACTAGGTGCTCAATTAATGTTTGTTGGATGAATGAAAAAAACATTTTTATTTTACCACAATATTTTTCCCTACTATATCTTCTTTTCTAATTGGAACACAACCTGACTTCCCATATGGAAATATGAAAGTTCACAGGACTATTTTTTTTTAATCAACAAATAGGGGAAACCAAAACAAAATAAGTCAGGTTAACAAAATCCTCCACACTAACCAATGTCCTTTGTCTGGACTGAAGCCGCCTTGACCTTAGAAACAAATTCCAGCCTTCAATACCCATTGAGAATTTAGCAAGAGTTTGGCTGACTCCTTGTGGGATTTGGATCACAAGAACAACAGCTTCCCCTTTGGTGTGAGGCTTAAAAGTAAGTCCCCTGTATTCCCCATAAGCAAATCTTAGTTCTGGCCCTGGCCACATGCCTACTCCCTCCAAGTGACTTTCAAACAGAAAGTTATTAAATGGTTTAACACTTAAAATCCAAGAATTTTCTGGATCCCCAAGGCTATTAATATTAGAAAAGTATACTTTCATTTTGAGGTCTAAAAACAAGCCACTTCTGGTACAGGAATCTGTCTACATTGTAACTTGTTCTCCAATGTCTCTTCCTAGGCATGCTCTTGCTGTTTTACTGGAATAATGTATAGTGTTTGGGCTCAGCGCTAAACATTGTATTTAGTCCAACACCCCTAGTCCCCATTCAGCTCCCAAAAGGAATCCAAACACAAAGGATACAAAGTAGGCAATGTGTTATTTTATAGTAACTAGAGTTTTGTCTCAAAAATCTAAGAATTCTAGCCTGGGCTGTGTGAAGGAGTCCTTTTTCCTAACTCCACGGACCCAAACAGCTTCAAGCCAAAGCAGGCTATGAGTGCTGATTTGGTCAATGCCTCCATCTTCCCAGAATCTGCCACTCCAGTGCACTGAAATTCCATTCTCAGTCCCAAAGAAAAGACAAACCAGGAAAGACAGAATTTTAGAAAGCAGGCCTTCTTAGAGGCCACATGGAAATGTCTGAACAGAGCTCCTTGAAGATGGATCATTTATAACAAATGGCACATGTATATTAATGTTTCTTATACAATGGATGCCCTATGATACTAATAAAGAGTATACTTTATATAGTCTAAGGAAATGAGCAAAACTTCTATAATTTAAGCAAACTATTTTAACAGGTAGCAAACTTAGATATTCTACCAAGCTTATATCATAAATATTTGCTAATGATGAAAGATAAAGGTTTGCTGTTGGGAGATTTTTAATTCTAATTTTTGGTCTGGCATTCAAAGATTAATAATATAGACCTATAGTATTTGGAACTAAGTCACACATGACTTGCAATGTCTTTGTGAGAAATGATGTAGGGACTCTTTTAAGACTAAAGTAATTAAGTTTGTTTTCAATATCCAGTTAACTCTAAGACTCTCAATATTACTATTGAGGAGATTTAACTTCAGCAATATTAGAATTGCTAATGATATCTTTAAAGATTGCTCATTTTTAAAAAAAATTTTTTTTTTTAACGTTTATTTATTTTTGAGACAGAGAGAGACAGAGCATGAACAGGGGAGGGGCAGAGAGAGAGGGAGACACAGAATCGGAAGCAGGCTCCAGGCTCTGAGCCATCAGCCCAGAGCCCGACGCGGGGCTCGAACTCATGGACTCACAGACCGTGAGATCGTGACCTGAGCTGAAGTCGGCCGCTTAACTGACTGAGCCACCCAGGCGCCCCAGAGATTGCTCATTTTACACTAAAAAAGTGAAAGTCACACACACATACACCATAGAATACATATATTTAAGGTATAAATTCACATCTAAATACATATTTTTATCCAGATTAATTCCAATATTATTACAATAAATAAGTAGCTTTCATTCAAATGTCTAATAAAAATTTAGATAAGAGAGGGTATAAGATAAATATCAAGTTACTTGTTGAATAAGTAATTATTTAAAATGTGCTTTGGGTTGATTTGACCAAATTACACCCTATTAGATATAAAAATTTTAATTGCAAGTAAATCATATTTCTAACAGAGACAGTGTACTAAAAGACTTAAAAAAACAGCAAAATGATCTGGTTTCTGTATCTTACTGAGAGATGAGGGTACATTCATATCCTATTCATCTATGTGTATGTGCCTTCTTTTTTATACTTTCCTAGTTTATGCCAAAGAGAGCATAAGACTTTGTGCAACAAGATGATCCTGGTATTCGCATAACTGTATTCAGTTGATTAGAATTTGAATGTGTATCAAATGTATTTGTTTAGAATGACTGGACACATTGTATTCAGAATGGCTTATGTTATTGAATTTTCTTGTCTCTTGGTCTTTCCTCTCTCTACATTAAGCCTACCAGAAAGAAGAGACTCTCTTTATTTAATATGGGTGCATTAAATCTTTGGGGATCTAAAGCTCTCTCCTTAATATGCATGAAAACTTAAAAAGCTTGAATAGGATAATGTAGTTCTAAAAAGTTGATCTCTCTACTCCCTTTTTACTAGAATGTAATCCATAGTCAGGTAATGCATAATGCCAGACAGTGGACAATATCAAATAAACAATGTCACCAAATCCTTACACTGACCCTACAAATCATATTTTTCCCAGAAAAAAAAATTTTCAAATGAGGGGAAAATCTAATCATGCTGTTTTGTTGCCTTTTCTTTATGAAGAGAAGAAAAATACTGTCTTCTGTGCATGTTTTTTTCTTTTGAAGGGCATCAGGGGCCATAAAATTTGTAATTAAGAAGAATATATGTGTGTGTGTGTATATATAACATACACACACACACATACACACACACACACATACACACACACACACACATAACAGAAGCAGCAGCATGCCTAGGAACTTGTGGTATTGGAATAGAGTAGAACATTAGAAAAAAGCAAAGGCAAATTCAAATTAAATAAATACTAACCAATTTTAGGCACTACAAAGATGCTCCAAATACTTTTTTGTCATAAAGATAGTACTAAGTATGTCCTGGTAGGCTTATAGAACTATGAGATTCATCTTGCCTTCATCAACCATCTATAATAACACTCATCCTATTTGACACTGACATTAATATCACAATGTTGATAATAATGTCACAATATCAGGTTCACACTGGCATTTCACAGACCTTAAGATTCCCCTTATTCTTCCTCATGGCCTTTTTCCAGGCAAAGAGTCAATTGCTTCTTTTGGCCCTTCTGTATTTAATGCATAACTTCATCTGTGGAAGCAATAAAGAGGAATCGCATGGTGAATTCAAGTGTAGTACTGTAGAGTTCTCACAACATTGTGGTGTTCTGGACTTTTGCCATCAAGCTTTAGAGTTTGTCAAATGGCACGGAGTTAGACATGTCCTTGTGCCTGAAACACACCTAGCTCACTTGGCCTCGTAAATTATCTTAGAGGAAAGAGTGTTTTGTTTTTGATTTTCTTTAAAGAGAATTCATCATCTCTATGAGAGAGCTCCTTTTCTTGATTTCTTCCCATTTAGAACAAATTTCTAGCTAATATTTTGAAATCTTCAGAGCAGTGTTTCCCCAATTGAAGAACACAAGCCATAGATGGGTTTCAATATCAATTTAGTAAGGTCTAGACAAGAAATTATTGTTTTTTTAAATTTAGAGTTGGGGGGGGAGAGGGGCAGAGGGAGAGAGAGGGAATCCCGAGCAGGCCCCAAGCTCAGCACAGAACCTGATCAGGGGGCCCAATCTCCCGACCCTGAGATCACAACCTGAGCCAAAATCAAGAGTCAGACGCTTAACTGACAACAAGCAATTAAAATTGAAATATAAAATATAGCAGCTTAAGAGTGACCCAACTACAACAGAATAGACAATATTAGCTTTCACTGTGTATGTTTACTGGGCCATGGAGAAAAATGTATTTTTTACCGAGTTGTGGTAAAAAAAAAAATCTTGAAAAATAGCATTTTATAGCAATATGATTCCATAAATGTTATGCCTTATGAAGGTTCAGTGATTCAAAACAATTGTCTACTTAACCGGATAGACACATACGTAAGTGGCAAGAGTGTTGTAAGTATTAGTTTCCTGTTTGTAAAGAGTTTGATACACCAGAGTTCTATCAAAGTTACCAAGGAAGAAAGAAAATGAAATATTCCATTATCTCAGAATATACACATTCTGTCTTCTACATGCCTATCGAATATAGCATAAGTTGTTCAGGATCTCACAAAGTGAAATTCCCTTTTAGACAAAGCATATTCTCTTCTTGTATATGTCTGGAGAATGACTGAAAGTGATGGAAGGTCAAATGAGAAATTGTGGTTACTTTCTCAAACAAGAATTTAAACTGCCTAGAGTTTACTAAGCGACCATTTTTATTTCTTGTTCATTTTTTATTTGCAATCTTATGACCTGTTTTATCCAATGTAAAGGTTTAAAAATTCTATGTATTCTTTTTATTTTGAGTACACAAAAGAAAGCTTAGGGCATTTATTCTTTTGAAATAACTTGAAAATATATCTTATTCCTCCAGGGTCACCTTATTTTTTCTATTTTGAAATTTGGATAGTTTTTTAGAAGTACTAAGCTTCTCATGCACCATTCAGGAGGCATTAATGAGTCCTTTTCATCATGGGTGGCCCTTTTGCATAGTTGGAGACTTCACCAAATTATCTATTGCTAGCAATAAACCAAAATCAGTTTTCACCTGAAACTCATCTCTATGTAAATCCAGTTATCTGATAGAGAAATGATTACTGATATGGGACATTAATTCACTGGTATATGTATTGCATACAAAATAAAGTCTTTTAACATAAATTTTAAGAGAACTAGAAATGATGACCATGTTATTTCCATGTTAATAATTATAAAACATTTTTTCTTTCGCTGTTTCTTTTTGGCAAGAGAATGTGAATTTTAATATGTTACTATACTTTAAAAAATATTTTTTCTTAATGTTTATTTTTGAGAGAGAGAGCGAGTGGGGGAGAGGCAGAGAGAGAGAGAGGGAGGTTCTGTACTGACATCAGAGAGCCCGATGTGGGGCTCAAACTCACAAACCGTGCAATCATGACCTAAGCTGAAATTGGATGCTGAACCGACTGAGCTACTCAGGTGCCCCTGTTACTATTCTTTTTAATTCTACATTTATATGAACTTTGCTGAGATATTAAAATCTTATCTATCTATAGCTATATCTATATATCTATCTATATTTATCTGTATCTATAGATCTATCTTTATCTATTTACATATGCCTTCTTTATTATTCCTACATCCTAACAATTTGTACTGGTGAACCCTCTCTTCAGACTGCATGATCATGAAGATGGTACAGATATAGGTGCACTGACTGTGACCAGTGTAACATTGGTCATAACAACCATTCTGATTGGTCAGAGCCCAGATTGTGATGCTTATATATTTCCAACATCTCCCCTTTCTATGTACTCACTACAGACTTAAAAAAAAAAAAGTTGATCCATGCAAGGGATATTTACAATATTTTCAACAAGGGCTCTAGAGCCAATTTTAGAAACACATCACCAAATTATACTTCTAAGCAGTTCTGGTCTTGAGAGGGTTTTCAGGAAGCAGACAAAAGAATACCTATCAATATAATGTAAACAAAAGATGAATTTAATGACATATGAAAGCAAAATTTCTGTGGTTAATCTAATCTTCAAATTCCTTATCTCCTTATCTTCCTTATCTCCCCTTTCTATGCCATATGTCATAAACTAGGACACAGAATTATCATCCCTAACTGTGATGAACAATATTTAAAATGAAATAATGGGGGGCGCCTGGGTGGCGCAGTCGGTTAAGCATCCGACTTCAGCCAGGTCACGATCTCGTGGTCCGTGAGTTCGAGCCCCGCGTCAGGCTCTGGGCTGATGGCTCAGAGCCTGGAGCCTGTTTCGGATTCTGTGTCTCCCTCTCTCTCTGCCCCTCCCCTGTTCATGCTATGTCTCTCTCTGTCCCAAAAAAAATAAATAAAAAACGTTGAAAAAAAAAATTAAAAAAAATAAAATAAAATAAAAAAAAATAAAATGAAATAATGGTGTGAGGAATAAATGAGGGAGAGTATGGACTAATATGAATTCTGTTTTCTCAGAAGTCTCTAGGAAACTTCTAGTTGGACAAAACCTAAAAACTCTGAGGTTAAGTCATGAAGTAGTTAAAAATAATCTGTTCTCAGGGCACCTGCGTGGCTCAGTTGGTTAAGCATCTGACTCTTGGTTTTGGCTCAGGTCATGATCTCACAGTCCGAGCCCCACTTCAGCCCCATATCGGGGTCTGCACTCACAGCATGGAGCCTATTTGGGGTTCTCTCTCTTGCCCCTTCCCCCCAACTTGTGTTGTCTCTGTCTCTCTCAAAATAAATACATTTAAAAAAAATAGTAATCGGGGCGCCTGGGTGGCGCAGTCGGTTAAGCGTCCGACTTCAGCCAGGTCACGATCTCGCGGTCCGTGAGTTCGAGCCCCGCGTCAGGCTCTGGGCTGATGGCTCGGAGCCTGGAGCCTGTTTCGGATTCTGTGTCTCCCTCTCTCTCTGCCCCTCCCCTGTTCATGCTCTGTCTCTCTCTGTCCCAAAAATAAATAAAAAACGTTGAAAAAAAAATTTAAAAAAAAATAGTAATCTGTTTTCTGTCTAGTCCCATTACTCTGTTCCAAACATTTAATTCTGTTTTGATTAGAGGAATATATGCCCTGGACCTGCTAGATCTTTGGTTAATATTCCCAGTTTCCCATATTAGAGAAATGTGCTATCTTTGACTGTATTTTGATGAGTATTTCTATGGTAATGGAGGCTAGTAATATATGTCTATTCATACAAAAACCCAATGCTGAATACGTTGATGCAATTTGGCAACACTGCTAAATTATGGCTTCTTTAAAGAAATGCTCTACATATTTTCTTTTTCTCTTGGTTACAAGTCAAGACTTCTATGTGAAATTTGAAGTGACTGACAAACATAGGAACTCTCTAAAAATGCACAAAATCATTGCCCAGTGTGTGGAAAAGAAGAAACAATTTTCCCTCTGAGATTACAAATTCAAAAAAAGTGAACTGAAACAAAATATAATTACATTCATTTGAATTGAGCAAGGCACTGGGGTTAGCAATGTCAACCTCATGGAAAGTGTAATGAAATCTCTAATGATCACAGAAGGCCTGTATCTTCACATTTCATTTGAAAGATACTCTACCAGTAGTAGTGGAAATGAATGAAATTATTAGAAGCTTAACACACGTACTTCCTCCATATGCTACATTTTTAGATATCTAGTGTGGTGTGGGAAATGGGGAATCACATTAACCAGATACACTGATTAGCAGAAAGGCGGCAAAAAATGGAGATAGTTTTCTTCACTTTCTGGTTCTTTCCAAGTGCAATGGCTGAGGACTCTTCCATTCCTTAATATCATTTCCTCTATAATTATCAAGGATGTACATTTGGTTATAGAAAATAGGTATTATATTCCTGGGGAGTTCAGTAGAGGCTCAGTACAGTTGCAGGCATTGCTTCTTCTGTTGGCAATGAAGGCAGCTGTGGGTTAAGGGCCCTATAACTTAAAGGTATGAATAGATAGTATGGTTAATTATATGGGGAACATGTAGTGAGTGCTAGGATGATAATAATCAATCTGTAGGTGTTGGATCAGGCTTTCTCTGATTCACTGATAAAGGTGACAGAGGGATAGGGAAACACCCAGATCTGATGTTTTTCCCTCAGGTCCTGTGAACTCCACGTTTAAACTTTATTATCCGCTTCCCTCAGGATCAACCCTACAATGCCATTATCTCTCTAGTCTTTCAGTGTGGCAAAAACTCTGGGCCCTGCTTTCTTTAGGATTAGGCTTTGATCTTTAATAGCTGTGGTCATCACCAGTTAGGTTCACCGATATTCAGTTAGCCTCTGTTTCAGGCAGATGCTTCTCTTCTTGGAAGATGGCAGAAATGCATGCACTTTGTGGCAACCTTGTTCCCTTAAAGTTGATTGGGGTCAGTAACTAGTTCTGGATGTGAATTGTGAACGTACATGATGTATGTCAACCAATGATTGGTGAGAGTTGTTGTATAAATACTCTGTTCTCTCACACCTTGGGGAAGAAAACTCTAAGATATGTTTCTCAGTGCTGTTACACTTCAGTTGCCTACAATGGTAACTTACTTGATAATATACCCTTTATTGGATCTTTTCCTTCTCTATTTCTGTCTCACTTTCTTATCTTCTTTTGGCATTTCCTAGGACTGTCTTCCAATTAAACTATTTCCGCTAAAATCCTTTTGTAGCAGTTTTAAAATATTTCCATAACTCTTAAACACCCTTTCTAAGAGGTGGAACCAAATTCCCTCCCTTAATTCACCTAGACTTAGTAACTTGTTTCTAACTAATAAGATATAGTTAAAATGCTGTGTTGTATGTAGGGGTAAAAGTACTCCTTACTGTTTCCTTTTAATCACTTGTTCTGGAGGCAGCTAGCTGCCATGTTATGTGAATGCTCAAATAGCTCTATAGAGAGGTCCATATGACAAGAAGCTGAGGTCTCCTACAAACAGCCATGTGAATCAGTCATCACAGAAGCAGATCCTCTGGCCCAATCATGCTTTTAGATGACTTCAGTCCCAGCAAACATATTGATTGCAACCTTTTGAGAGGTCCTAACCTAGAATCACACAGCTAAGCCACTTTGGCATTCCTGACTCTCAGAAATTATGTAAGATAATAAATGCTTATTGTTTTAAACTGCTAATATTTTATTGCACAGCAATATATAATCAATTCACCTTGTCTCAGAGATTGCATCTGGAGCACATCAAAGCTATGACAACTCTCTTGTTTGAGTAAAGTGTACTAAGACCATGTGCAAAATAGAGTCATGGCCTAAGTCCATTTGACATTGGATTCATTGGGTCCACTGAACTACCTGTGGTTATTTATCTAATATTTATGTGCTTAAAAGGATGGATATATTTAGCAGTTGATAGAACTTCCCTACTGAATCCTTGACCTTTGGAATCATATCCATTAGAGTAGGAAAGGCCATGTGAAAGCCCCTGAAATCTCATCCCCTCATGCAAGATAGTAAATCAGAAGCATCCTAGGTAGAATGGCAGAGATTAGTGCTCCTTGCAAAAACTAAAGAATGTAGATATTGCCTCTGCAGAAACCAAAATGGACCATGGTGAATAATGGTACACTTCTGAAAACTTAACAAAGTGGTAGCCCCCATTATTGTTGCTATGCAAGATATGATATATTTATTAAACTAGATCAGTACAGTTTCTGGCACATTGTATGAGACTGCTGATCTGATAGGAGTGTTTCTTACAATCACAATCAAAAAAGTGGATTGGAAGCATTCACATTCACTTGAGATGAACAAGAATTTATAGCCTTGCACCAGGGATATACTGTCAAACTATGTAATGAGTGGAGTCTCTAGTGAGCCTCAATAGAAGAATTGCATCCCAGCACTGTGGAGTAAGGTCATGCTATATATAGCAGGGAAAATTTTCCTATCCAAAATCAGTTCCTGATGTAGACCATTGATAGAGACCATCATTACTATCCTTAATATCAAAAACATGCCATGTAAGCTACTATAAAATTATAGTCTTTCAGAAACTCTTCAGAGAGCTGAAAATGTAAAGAAATACAAATGAGCTAAATTCCAGAAAGTAATTTATCACTTTTAAGGGGAGAAAATGTCTATGCCTGCTCCTCCCTAGGGTCCTCCTAGGGTCCTCCCTAGGGTCATGGTGGGAGCAGCTTCATATAGAATGTCCTCCCTAGGGTCATGGTGGGAGCAGCTTCATATAGATGAAAATAAGGAGAAACAGTCAAAATTTTAAATGTACTTTAATGGCTATATGTAGATGGCAATGAGCAATTAGATTTTTGAGAATCTCAGTCACAAAACAAGTCCACACATAGCCACAAATTCTTTCCCATGGAACCTTCAGAGAAACACAGCAATAGTGTGTGAATGCTGGGTACCAGGAAAGAAGGCTAAGAGATAAGCCTCAAGGCGCATGCAGCCCTCATCAAGTGCAAGGAAGCACAAGGAAGTAGGCTGCTGGTGGCTGGGGGCACAGCAGGAGAACTCAGAGACATGACCCTGAGGTGGATATAACCTTCACCAAGCATAAGACCATGGAAAATTGGGGCCAGGGAAGAAGGGCAGGAAGTTAGAAGGCAAAGAAAACTCTCCAGTACTACACAATGCTGGCAGTTGGCCTGTAAAGAGAGATGTCAGCATCTTATTGTGCTTGGGAAAGACCTGTGTTCATCATCAAAATATTTGAATCCAGTGGTAAACTGGATCCAGCTAAAGCTGCAAAACATATATTTTTGTTCAGAAATTTTTTTTTATCAGATTAAAAAACTAATTTAAAAAGAAAATGACTTATCTCAACTAACACAGATATCCAGGGGCAGCGCCAAAGCTAGGGCTGGATCTTCTCACTTCTAGTTTAATTCCTTGTCTGTTGAACCATGTATAGGACTATAATTAAATGAAAAACACTATGCTATACATCATCAATCTCCTTGATCTTGTCTCAAAAACTTGGAAGTTGACTCACATTTGCCTGAAATTCTTTTTAAAGTCTAGAATACTGAAAATGATCTTTGATTTTTTTTAGCTCAAGATTTTTAGAAAATTCTAAAATAAGTCCTGTGGATGTATAAGTGAGATGTGAGGATAAGGTGGACAATGTTAATCATATAAAGAGAAAATATGTGCAATGATTAAATCCATAGACTGTGGAGCCAGATTGCTTGCATTGGGAAAATTGTCTAACCTTCTCTGCCTCAGCCTCCTTATCTGCAAAATGGGATTAATAATAGTATCTACCTCATTAGATTGTTGTGAATATTAGAATATTTACTTCTGCTGTGTAATTTTTTAAGGATGGCATAAAGAGTTATTGTTGAACTTGTTTAAAATCTAAATAGATTTTCAACTTAGAAAGGATTAGCAGATATCGCGGTAACTCTAATAAATATAACAATAATTGTCTTCCTTCATAACTCTCCCTTCCCTTCCAATATAGTCTAGATCAGGAAAGATGAAATTAACTTCCTTTAAACAAAGAACTTTTCTTCACAATATAAGGGGGAAAATGACAATCACTGAAAAGGCATTGGTCCTGTTTGTCCCTGCACTCTGTCCCCAAACCATCTTATTAAAAAAAAAAAAAATCTAAATAGGATGTTAAATGCGGGACCAGGAAAAATGAGACACACTGGATGAGGGCATGTATATTAACCAATGGTGACGACCTGTCCTAAGGAAGCTTCATTAATGGCAACAGATTTCTTTAAATAAAAACAATAAGATAAAAACAAAGAGGGAGGTAAATCATAAGAGACTCTTAAATGTAGAGAACAAGCTGAGGGTTGATAAGGGGGCGGTTAAGTAGGTGAAAAGCATTAAGGAGGGCACTTTTCAGGAAGAACAATGGGTGTCATATGTAGGAGATGAATCACTGACCGGGTTCTACTTCTAAAGCCAAAACTACACTGCATGGTAACCAACTTGAGAATAAAAATAAATAAATAAGCAAACAAATAAATAAATAAATAAAAACAGCTTCAGAAAAAAAATTAAAAGATGTGTTCATAAAGTTTGGGCAGAATAATGCAAAGAGGTATGATGAAAAATAACTTCTTTATATTCCTGCCATAGAGCCTGCATGGTTCACCATTCTGTGACTTCCTAAAATGATGTGGAGAATGGTGCAAATGAAAAAGTCAAGGGTTGCTGGCGTGAGTGTGGAAGATTATTTTTCTTATTTAGAGTTTTCTAAGGTGCTATAATGTGGTATGTGTAATTTACACAGTCAAGACCACAAAGTGCATTTAAAAAAATTTTTAATGATAAGGTTAATTCATTTACTTGAAGAATTAATCTGATGCAAATGATCACAGAAGTCACCAATCCCTTACCATGCCTCCAAGTTAAAAAAAAAAAAAAATTAAACGTTCACAAAGATATCAGGTATCGCTTACTAAAAGAAATTTTTAATGTTACCTTAAGTTACCTTAAGACTACAATCATTAAGCCTACAGTAATGGAAGAGCTAGTGGTATGTTTTAAAAAGCAAAGTTACTTTAGATTTAATTATTGTGGAGAGGTATTAATACTATACTCGGCAAAGTTTTAATCACAGGATTAAAAATAGATTTTATTTATTTTTTTAATGTTTATTTTTGAGAGAGAGAGAGAGAGAGAGAGAGAGAGAGAGAGAGAGAGAGAGTATGAGCACGGGAGGGGTAGAGAGAGAGGGAGATACAGAATCCCAAGCAGGCTCCAGGCTCTGAGCTGTCAGCACAGAGCCCCATGTGGGTCTCAAACCCACAAATGGGGAGATAATGACCTGAGCTGAAGTCTGACGCTTAACCGAAGTCGGATGCTTAACCGACTGAGCCACCCAGGCACCCCTTAAAAGATTTTAAAAGATCCTCAAATGTTTTGGGAAATACATGCAGAGGTTCTGAAGTTAGAAATTTGTTTGTTTTCACATAAAAAGACAATTGTTCTTAATATATCACAGGAAACCGCTGACTGTATCTGTGAAGTTTGATAAGCAGAATTCAAGAAATAAATATAAAATATTTATTTTGATGGGCACTGATTAGCAAAGTCAGTCCACTTAATATTGCAGGAGAGTACCAGACACAGAAGGAGGGTAACCTATGATATTTATAGTTATTCATGACATATATATTAGAAAGTAATGCCATGTTTGGTAAAACTTATGCATAGCTCTTTGAGAGATCTTTTCTAAGACAAATATTGTACTTTAAAATTATAATATTAGAAGATTAAAGTCAATACATATTCTGAAAATGAATGTGGACAAGGACTGGTGGGTAGCCTAAATGAAGAAGTCAAGGACTGCTAATGAGAGTGGGGAAGATATTTTTCTTAGAGTGTTTTTAATACGCTACATTGTGGTATGTGGTTCAAAGCCAGACACTCAGGCAGCAACTTTAAATTATGCAAGTGTATATAGTCCGTTCGACTGCAAGCAGATGTGCCAGGCGATCTAGAGGGATTCCTGGGCGGTAGTTGTAAAAAATAAAAATCCGGTCTCCAGGCCAGTGTATAAGCTCTGGGCTGGGAGACAGCGGCAAGCTGAGTGGAGGCAGAGAGAGCCTCAAGACGCAGTGCCCCCCACCCCACATTTACGCTCATAGGCTCTGAAGGGGGCGGGGTGCGTGTTTCAGAACAGAAGCCTGTTCCTTAGGCCAAAGCTCCAGGACACGAAGAAAGGCCTTTGCCACAGAAAGACGGGATGTGTTTCAGGCTGTGCAGTGCCCTGGGGGTGGTAGCCTGCCGAGAACTTTCTCTCGGATGGTTACAGTCCCGCGAGACCTAGGAACACAACCCCCCTGGCCATCAGAGCCAGGAGAGCAACGGGTATCCCCTGGGCCGCAGCGGGCACCATAAAGACCACGACATGAGATGCGAGTAAAAGTTCCCCTCCAGGGACAGTGGCATTCTGGAATGTGGCAGAGACAGCGTGCCAGCGAACATGAAAATGGCGCCCACCGGCTGGAATGAGGCAGAGGCATAGCTTAGCGATGGCAACTGCAAGAAAAGAAAAAAGAAAAAATGAGAGACAGAGAGAGAAAAGGAAAAAAAAAAAAAAATCTGGGGTTAAAAAAAAAAAGAATGCTCGAGGCTGGAGTAAGGCGGAGGGAGAGCTCAAAAATGGCGCCCGCCAGCCTCTGTCCCTGGAGAGCAACCCGGCACACCCCACAAAGTGTACAAATCAGACGTCTGACCCTCAGGCCAACGCTCCCAGAGAAGCAGATGAGCCTCTCCCCCACAACGTCTGCGCACCCCTGGATCGGCAGCTCACACACCGGGTCCTGAAGCCGGTGAGTCTGAGCGCGGGCCCTTTAAGAGCCCAGGTCACTTATAGGCCAGTGGGTCTTGTGGACTCTAGCTCCGTTGGTTTTCAAAACTAGATATTTGGGGATCTTGTCTCTGGTGCAGGTCTTAAAAGTTGGGGGTGTCGGGTGTGGGGTTAAAACCTTTCGCACCTCAGTGAGAAGTTCTGGGGTTTGAGTTCTCTCCCCACTCTGGGTCTCTTCTAGGAAGTAGGGGGGATGGTACGGATGATCTTGGGGTTTATGGTGAGATTGTGCCTCAGCCTCTCCTACCTGCTTTGATACGAACCTTCTCTCTTTTGCCTGATGCTAGGAGCGGCTCAGCCAGTCGGTAGTTTGTTTGTTTGTTTGTTTGTTTGTTTGTTTGTTTTCTCAGAAAAGTAGTTCCTCGCATAGTTGCAGATTCAGTGTGTTCATAGGAGAAGGTGAATTCCGTATCCTCTTCCGTAGCCATCTTGAACAGGAAACTACTAAATCTGCACGTTGAATCCAATTCCTACCTGAAACTTCAATGGATTTTGAGAAAAATTATAATCTTAATCTTTGCTTCTTGTGAATCTGTACCAGAAGGGTCGTCTTCATTTCTGAAACAAATAGGATAAGGGAAGTGTTGTGACAGTCTGTGAGAAGTTTATATTATGGGTATCGTGTCCCAACTTTCTCCATAACCAAGACTTATAATGATTGCATTATTAAAGAAGTATATCACACTGACTCCATGAAATGTTACAGATATGTTTCATAAGTGAAGTAAGTAAGCTGTGTGCCATGCATAATGTATTTTCATAATTTTTCAAAACTTGAAATTGTGGGAATTCTTGGTCTATGGCTGTCTCTTAGCCTCCAATTTAAAGAGTCAAGAAAGTGAAGGACAAATTTTGCAAGAAGTAAGACCACCTTGAGAGATCATTCCATTAAATATTTGTTACAAAAAAGCCCAGCATCTGTCAAAATGGTTTTCTTATCTCTTGGCTTTTAAGGAGTCATTATTATAAATAAGACAGGGAAATTCAGGCATTATGGTATATTTAGAAGCTGAAGGCAAAGTGCCTTGAGGTTACACATTATCAGTTATAGTTTTCTTTCAACAGTATGGAATACAAAATGTAAGTCAATCTTATAAATTAATAATTGACAAAAACACGTTTTCCTCAAAGCGTTCCTCATAAAATTTATCCCAGTAGAACCATGTGTCCTTCAGGATTACAAGATAGTTTTGTTTATTTTCCTGGAAGTTATGCTTTAAATTTGTAGCATAACTCTAACAGAAAAGAGTTTACTTATTATCGAAATAGATTCGAAATCCTCTTAAGAAGGAGTTTGTTTAGGCCCGCCTGGGTGGCTCAGTCGGGTAAGCGTCCTACTTCGACGCTTGACCTCGCCGTCCTTGAGTTCGAGCCAGCGCAGCGTCGGGCTCTGTGCTGACAGCTCGGAGCCTGGAGCCTGTTTTGAATTCTGTGTCTCCCTCTCTCTCTGACCCTCCCCCGTTCATGCTCTGTCTCTCTCTGTCTCGAAAATAAATAAACGTTAAAAAAAAAAAAAAAGGAGTTTGTTTAAACCAGTAGAATCAGTGTCCAATACAACTGTATGTGACCTGAGCTTCTGAGGAATATTTAAAATGATCATATCATGTGGTGGGCAAAGGGTAGAGGGGGAGCATCATGTAGTAACATTATCCAAATGTAGTCATTGTATGGATTCCCTTGGAGATCAAAACATAATTTTCTTTAGCTTTTCAAACTGAGTCTGTTTCCTTGGTGGCATATGGCAGGGTTTCAGTAGTACCCAAAGCTGCATGATAAAATAGTGTATAGCTGCAGCTAAAGTATTTGGGGGTGTGTGTGTGTAAACTTTATAATAACAACACAAATTATGCAAATATGGATAAATAATAACTGCAATACAAAATTCTCATGCTTAAGGAAGGTCACTTTGAGCTGGGCCATCAGAAGCAACAAAGGGCATATATATATATATATATATATATATATATATATATATACACACACACACACACACACACACACACACACACAGTCTCTGCCATTTGTGTTAATTCCATTGAAATGCTTTAGAAGTAATGCTCTAAGAAAAATAGGAATTTGATGAAGAATTTCAGTAGTTTCACCCCTGTGATCACCAGAACTAATATTTCAAAATTCTTGGTATCCTAGATAAGAAGTATCAAAGAAGAACCCAAGTGAATAGGTATCTATTCATTCTCTAGTTGTAAGAAACTTCTTAGTAACTGTCTCTATAACTTTATTCCTCTTGTATATGATCATCATCACCTGTGGGTCCATCTCCTTCTTTAGGTTCTGAGATATGCCCTGTATTATCAGGGAATAGCCTTTAGGAAATATAGATCTGTGCCTAGGGCACTAAAGATCAAGTCAGTTTTATTGTTAGTTCTGATTTGACCCTGGCTCTTTAGTTCTAGTACCTGGGCTTCTGCTTTATTCTTAGATTTTAAACACCTATTTACAACAAGTTCTTATTCTATTTCTAATTACCTGAGTCCTTTATTTAACATATTCCCAGTTTCCCAGCTCCTAAAATATAGAGTTCATGTATTACTTTCCAAATGCTCTTCTCTCTGTTGTCTCATCCCTTCTTTCTTTTTTTCATTCTACTGTTGAAGAAGCTGTCACTATCTTCTATAAGGAATGTATTGTATTATTTGTATATTCCTGGTGCTGAAACAGACCCTAGCATATGTATAGTAGGTTTTCAATAAACTTGTCTTAAGTGAATGTGTCACCCTAGATCTATGCTTCCTCGAGAGGGGCTAAATCCATCACAAAACCATCCTACTCTTAGCTAACACGTGCAGGGGATCCTGAAAAATGTCTAAGTAGAATAGTCTACTTCAGGTTCAAATGTCATATTCCAACATACACAGAAGTCACAGGATGATGGATATTTAAAAGTGGTTTCTCTCATATATTCAGCTTGTCCCCATGCTCTTGTCTTCTGGCTTGCATTATTAGTTTTATATTTTCCTCATCACCCTTCTTTCTGTCAGCCCCTAGAGCTACTCTGTGATTTTTAACTTTTTGGTTTCCTTCTGAAAAGTCTGTCCTCTAGCCTGGGTTGTTAGTCATCCTCAGTCACTTCTAATTCTGTTATTGGATAGGGAGTGGGAGAATAGTTTTCAGATCTTGAAAATAGAGTGGGGGGGCAAGGAGGCCTCCATGATGATATTGTCAAAGTAGAGAATTTGAAAGACTAGTTTTCCTTTACTGTTGCAAATAGGGATTGTCATTCATTTATTTATTATACTAATTAATAAAAGCTGGTGATTATATCTTCCCTTAAGGGGAAAAGTTGAAAGTTGAAAGAATGTCTCCTAACCCACCCTGTGGGTTACATCACAGAAAGTTCTCTCTATAACCTATTTCTATAACCTGGCTTCTATAACCTGGCTCTCTGTACTATAGATTTTCCTCTATTACTATAGCCATTGTGGGTGCCAGATTCTAGAAAATGGTCAAGTAGAGGTGGGATGGGTATTTGCACTTGTTTAGTCTTATTACTAATGCCTGCCAACACACGTATTTCATTTTGCTCTTCTCTTGTCTTACTAAACTTCTCAGATGGCAACTGCTCATCTGGACACAACTTTTTACCTGTCATTATATTTTAAAAATCCTATGCTGTTCTAGGCAACAAGGTAACCAACCATTCCTGTTCCTGCTTTCAGTGTTAGCCCAGTCTAGTGGTTAAATATATTTTTCTCAGTAATGCTCTTTAAGTACTTCTATAACATTTGATCCTTTGGATCAAGATAAATTCTCAAGACAAGAGAATGAGAACATGAAAAATAACCCTGATTTAGGAATTTAGTAAATGAAAATACAGAACCAAACCTTGTTTCCTTATAAACCAAGGTTGAATACTTTGGTCACTATAGTAGACAGCATATGTCTACAATCTCCTTGAGTGATGGAACTTTTATTTCTTGTTGGAAACTTTTTTGTCATCATGTGAGGAAAGCTGTCCCCTTTCTGGCTATTGAAGGATAGGGAACATGGCATAGGCCAGGCAAATCAAAGTAACCTGACTGCCTGGCCACTGATTGTTCAGTGATAAACTATTCAGGCTAATCCAAGACTGTCAGGGAAGTTCCAGCCAGAGATAGTAAGGAAGTGTCACAAAACAAAACAAAAAAAAAAAAAACAAGAAAAAACAAAGCAAAATAAAACAAAAGCTACTAGCCTGTAAGTGGGCAACATTGATAAGGGTAACCATTGATTATCTTGTCCATTCTGAAGAAACCAAAGAGAAAGCCTACTGGCTTTACATAAGGTTCGGAGAGATGGCCAAAGAGGCAGTGTCCTCTGTTTAACCACGCTTGAAACCTCAGGGCTTAGCTACATTTCTGAACTTTCCAGTGGTAGGAATTCATACATAAACTCTTCTTCTTCCCAAGCTAGCTTGAGTGTGTCTTCTACCAGTGGCAATCTAATGAGTCATATTTGACATTGTAAACACAAATTGAACCATTTATAATGTTATTTACTACCTGAGACCAGAGAGCTGTCTTGCTTCAGATAAAGGAGTAAGAGACATGAATTTGTATCTGAACTGGCTAAAATGAAGAAATCAACATAGCAACAAGGTGAATAAAGAAATATTTGTTCAAAAGACTGGAAAGACAAAACCAGTACTTCTATATGCATCTTCTTAATGACTTCAATTATTACATAGGCAAGGAAATGCAATTATTAGCTTCATTTAGTGGGACATACTAGGAGAGTCAAAATCTTTCTAGAATTAGACATTCAGATTTGAATGGGCAGGGAGATAGAGAAGTATAAGGGAATGTGGAATCAGTTGGATATTAGTAAGGAATTCTGGTCTATTAAATAGAAAAAATAATGATATTAACCATTTTTTTTGGCGATTATGGCTATCAGAGTCTTCTATGTGTATGCATAGCACGTAATTCTATTTCTTGCAAACAGTCTGCAAGTACTAATAATTCTATTTTACAGGAAGGAAACTAAGGTTTAGAAAGTTGATGAAGGCTATAGAGTTAAGGGATACGGGTAGAGTTTGAACTCAGATCTTTAAAATTTTAAAACCCAGAGGACTTCCTCCCCCACCCCCCACTATACCACCCTACTTCCTTGAAACAGGGATACAAAGATTGCAGTGACTGACAGTACATTGACTTCATCAGGTTATAGCAGAAGATGGTGGGCAGGAAAATCATTGAAATGGCAACCTATTTTGGATATCTCCTTGTATTGAAAGAATATGTCCACTGAAAGGTGATCAGCATAGTTTCATAGTTTAGGAAATGGACTGTGGAACCAGGGTCCCTCGATTCAAATTATAACTAGCATTTGCTAGTCATGACGACTTGCACAAGCTATTTAACCTCTTTGTGTTTCAGTTTCCCCATTTTAGAAATGGGGCTATTAATCTTTACCTCTTAGAACTGTTATGATAACAAAATATGTTAATGCTTGTAAAGCTTTTTTTTTTTTATTTATTTTTTATTTTTTTATTTTTTTAATGTTTTTTATTTATTTTTGGGACAGAGAGAGACAGAGCATGAACGGGCGGGAGAGGGGCAGAGAGAGAGGGGCAGAGAGAGAGGGAGACACAGAATCCGAAACAGGCTCCAGGCTCCGAGCCATCAGCCCAGAGCCTGACATGGGGCTCGAACTCACGGACCGCGAGATTGTGACCTGGCTGAAGTCGGACGCTTAACCGACTGCACCACCCAGGCGCCCCTATGCTTGTAAAGCTTTTAGAAGAGCACTGGATGCATAGTAAGTACTATGTAAATGTTTATTAAATAAAATAAAAGCCAGAAGGCTTTTTTTCTGTATTTTAATTTTTGAATTGGTTCCTTTAGGTCAGGATTTCTCAAGTTTGACTCTGTTTTTGTTTTGCGCTGGATTGTACTTTGTTGTAGTGGGGGGCTGTCCCATTTAGCAGCAGTGACCTGGCCTCCAGTCACTAGATGTCATTAACACAGCATACCCTCCTCCCCCTGCCCCCCCCCCCCCATTGTGAAAACAACAATTTTCTTCAGACAGTGACAAATTTCCCAATGGGAGCAAGGAGAGCAAAATAGTCCCCTTTGAGAGTCATTTCTCTCGATGTAAGAATTAATAGCCTATAAATCTTAGATTTATGTGTAATTATTAGTTGTTACAAAATTATAAAGTAGAGCCAATTGCTACACGTCACAGATGTTTCAAAGTTAAAACTCAGAAATTTGTTAGAAAAGTTCTTGAAGGAATGAGATGTTGTCACCAGCTTGCTATAAAGCCTACTCAATTTCATCACTTTTTTTCCTAAATATTCTTTCTCTATTCGGTATAATCTAGTCTTTCCATTTCTGTGTGTATTTCCCCTCTGTGCCCTTCTCTGTGTAGCAACGCCGCATGTCTACCAGCAGGTGGTATCCATGAATAATGTGATCTACATCTTTTCCTTCGCAGGCATGATCAGATTACCTCTCCCACACTGCTGTGCGGAGGCTTAGCCGGTGAGAGCTCCGTTGGGATATTGTATCTCTTTCCCCTACCTTAGGGGGTGAAAAGATGTTTTCAAAAAGACTTTTGCCCTTCTTTATTCTGAAGGCTGATTGCTATACTTCATATAATAACAGATATTTTGTATAACTGTTATTTGAGTTGGATGGCATTACTTGTAAGCAGAATAATAGAGGCTTTTGCTTTGCTGGATAGTCAGAATTCTGCTACTTTGAATACCCAGATTATGTTATTTCACTCTTCTTAGCTGACTACCAAAATACTGCATTCCACAATTACATGTGGCAATATGGGGATTGGCTTAAGAAGATAATAAAAGAAGTCCGAAAAGTAATATCTTTATTGAACTTAAAATGCCCATAAAAGCACACTGTCTTTTCCTTTGCATATTACAGTTATATTGTTGATGCATTCCAATTCTAGTAATGAATCATAATCATATGGAAATAAACATTTTCATGTGCCATGGGGTATTTAAAGGTATCTATTCATTATGAAAGCTTTCAGATTTCCAGAAGATATATATTAGAGTGTAATATTATGGTTTATGTTATAAAATTTCACTATATTACAGTTTTCTACCTTTGCATGCAACTGTCTGAGTCTACCAAATTTCCTTCTCTGGAATTCCCATTCCAGTTCTTAATTCAGCATAGAAACCTACATCCCTGTTATTGTATTGTCTAAGTAGATTGGACCTGCTCTTTGGAAAATGGGTACAGGAAACCTTCAGGAATAATGTAGTCATTTTTGACTCCATAAAGGCAGAATTAAAACCAAACCTTTTTCCTAGAAGTAGAGGATTAAAAAAAAGTTGAAGAATAGGAATCTAAATTAATTTAATTCATCTGATACATTAGAAGGATTTTGCTGTCTCACTTCCCTTGGGCCACTTCTTTTTCTTTTTTTATCTTTATCTTTCCTCTTGTATCTTTCTATAAATGTTTTACATGTGTACAATTACATGTACATAACACATATATACCTGGCATTATTTACTCGAAGATATTTCCATGTTAACATTAAATATATAATTTTACTAGGGCATATGTTTTATGGGTCTTATTAAAACTATTTTCTCTACTAGTAGAGTGGAATGATATATAGGCACTTTAGAAAATCATGTATTTTCTTCTGCATGTTTTCTTTTTTAGTGTTTTTAATTAATTAATTAATTAATTAATTAATTTTTTTCCTACCTATACCTTTATTTGTTTTTTTTCAATATATGAAGTTTATTGTCAAATTGGTTTCCATACAACACCCAGTGCTCATCCCAAAAGGTGCCCTCCTCAATACCCATCACCCACCCTCCCCTCCCTCCCACCCCCCATCAACCCTCAGTTTGTTCTCAGTTTTTAAGAGTCTCTTATGCTTTGGCTCTCTCCCACTCTAACCCTTTTTTTTTTTTTTCCTTCTCCTCCCCCATTGGTTTCTGTTAAGTTTCTCAGGATCCACCTAAGCCCTTGGGCCACTTCTGTATTTGCTATGGAATCAAATTGAGCCAATCCTTTCCTCCAGCTTCACAATCTATATCAAGCCTTGTACTCTGATCAATATTGTAGTGATTGGTATTGATCTTGAAAAGAGTTGAAATGACTGGCTCAAATGTGCCTTGGTTTGATCAATTGTTAAGTATAGATCCACTGTTAAGCGTATACCTTGTGAAAGTATGATCAAACAAATGACCCCTAATAGAACTTTGACAGTTCAGTAATAATAGATTATCCTCAATTAGTAAAATAAAGTGAGACTTTATCAAGTAATATATGCCATTATATAACTTTAAATGTATTTCCATTTTAAAAATTATTAGAAGTTTGGAATACATTTTCATAGTATTACAAGATTTTCTACATTATGAAAAATTGAGCTCTCTGTCTTCATCATCATCATTTATCCTTCACTCAGGTTTGTCAGTCATAATATTTTGTCATATTTCTCTTTATAAAATATACATAGATATAAAAATATATATTTTTAAAGAAACTATTTCTGGAAATCCCTATGTATACCATCCTGATTTCATTCCTATTTATCCTCTCCAGTCATTCTCCAGAGTTTAGTGTTTATCTTCTTATGTAAGTTTTTACTACATATATTGTTATTCTGCCTGTTTTATAATAAACAGTATCATGGTCAATATTTCCTTTGACAACTTGTTTTTTAATTCAAATTAAATTTTGTGAGATTCACCCATGTTGATGCAACTCTTACATAGATGAGGAGAGTGCAACTTATTTATTCAGCCTTCAACCCAAGAATATGTAGGTTGTTTACAGTTAGTCTTCATGACAAATAGTGCCGCTATGGGCATTTGTGTGTATGTCTTCTTGTGTACATGTGTGAGGGCCTCTAACAGAGAATTGCTAGATCCTAGGAAATGCTTCTTCAAATTTATCAGATACCCCCTAATTGTTCTTTAACTTACACTTTCTCTACACATGCATAAGAGAGTTTGTATTCTACAGTCTCATCAACTATGTGGTATTATTAGACTTTATTTTTATTTATTTTTTTTGCCAGTCTGGAGGTATGAAATTGTATTTTATGGTAGTTTTATTTTGCATTCATGTGATCACCAGCATGTTGCCCTATGTTTATTTGCTATTAGTTTTTGCTTTTCTGAAAAATTTTTCTCCTAGCCTTTGCCTTTTTTTTTCCTTTTGGTTGTTTGACTTTATTCTTATTTATTTACAGAATCTCTGTCTCTCATCTTAACCCCTCTCTACTTCCAATCTTATTTTATTATTTGTGATATCACACTGTTTTGTACGTTATCTTTTGAACATTATATTTAAATTTTATTCCCCTCATGGTGAAAACAGTTCCATTTTTTTCAGTATTAAATAGGTAATGTATCTCTACACTAAAGTATTCAAATGGTATATACAAATATGAGAAAGTTAAGATCCCCTGAAATCTCACCATCCCTAAACAACTACTGCTGACATTTTAATCTTTTAATTCATCTTTTGTGCATTCACTCATACTCCCAGACACATACTTTTACGTATAATTGGGTCATATAATTTTCCTTCTTCCCCTTCCTTCTTTATCACCCCCATTTCCATATTCTGTCAATCCAGGTAAGGTATATTAATAACCTTGATTTGCAAGCCAGCAATGACAATTTAAATCCTTCTCATGCTTTGATAACCTCACCGTCTCTTCTATGACCAGTTGAAAAAAACTCTACCTTTAATGGCTTGTATGATTTGGTCAGATTATCCACCTGGATAATCTTCCTATCTTAAGGTCAAGTCTGTCTATAACATAATGTAATCACTGGAGTAAAATCTATCATATTCAAGGTCCCAAGTATTATTCAGGGCATGTACACCAGGGAGGGTAGAAATTCTTGGGGGATATCCTAGAATTCTGCCATTTGGCCCCCAAAGATTCAAGCCCTTGCCAAAAGCATAATACGTTCATTGCCTCCCAAGAATTCTAAGAGTCTCACCCCATTACAGCATTGGCTCAAATCCTGAATCTCCTCTAAATCTCATTAGCAACAAAGGCCAAACTCTCAACATTTAAGTCATCTAAATCATATGCAGATGAGGCTCTTGGGTATAATCCATTAAGTGTAACTCCTGGGGCATAATTAATCTTTGTCTATGGACCTGTGAAACTACAGAGAAGACTTACATGACCCCAACATTCCCAGCATACAACTGTGGGATGAGTATCATTAATAGTTATAGACATTCCAATTCAGAAAGGGCAAAAATGGAAGATAAAAAGGAATCATTGATCCAATGCAGTTCTGAAATTTGGCCAGGACAACTTTTTAGCCTCAGTTCCTTGATTAGGTTTAAAGACTTAGAGATAATCCTTCACGGGTTTCTGCTCTGCCCCCTGAGTTCTCATTTGTGCCTGGAGGGTCTTGGGTCTGTTCAATCCATTCCTGGTTTCACCCTCTTAGTCATATTTTCTTTTCTATGAAAGGTAGCATGTGCATGTGTCTGAATAATTTTATCAGCCTGCTTCCTTCCAGTAGAAATTGGAAATGCAACAGCTTCTTTTCATTTGTATTCTCTCTGTTCCTTTATAATTTTCCTAAGAACTTTTGTATTTTATATTTGTTCTTTACATTTATATTTTTGAGGGATATTGTTCTATTGTTATTTTTTCTTATGATATCTTTGTCTTGTTTTTGATATCACAGTAAATCTCACCTCATAAAATAAGTTGGGATATATTTCTTCCTATTCAGTTTTCTGAAAGATGGTATGTAAAGTTGGTATTTCATCCTTAAATATTTTGTAGAATTCACCAGTGAACCTATTTTGGCCTGAAATTTTCTTTGTGAGGTTTTCAGGTATGGATTTCATTCTTTAATATGTATAGACTTATTCAGGTTATAAGGTTATATATTTTTTCTTGAGTAAGCTTTCAAGGGATTTGTTCATTTATTTATTTCTTGGTGTAAAGTTGTTCACAACATCTCAAGATCTATAGTGATTTCCTTTTTTTCACGCCTGGTAGATAATTTGTGTTTTCTTTTTTCCTGATAAGCCTTAATAGAGGTCTTCAATCTAATTGTTCTTTTTAAAGAACAAACTTTGGTTTCATTGATTCTATTAATGAGTTTTCTGTTTTCAGTTTCATTGGTTTCTACCTTTGTGTTTATTATTTTTTATCCCTTCTGTTTGCTTTTGGTGTAATTAGCTGTTCTTTCACTAGTTTCTAGTGGAGAAGAGGTCATTGATTTGAGATCTTTTCTTCTATATGCATTTAATAACTAAAATTTTCTTCTAAGTACTGCTTTAGCTGCATCCCAAAGATGTTGATGTGTTGTGCTTTTATCAATTATTCAAAATATTTTCTAATTTTCTTTGTAATTTCTTTCTGACCTATGAGTTGTTTAAATGTAAATTGTTCAATTTCTAGATACCTGGAACTTTTCTAGATATATTATTTTCATGATTTGTAATTTAATTCCATTTTGGTCAGGGAAGACATTGTATAAAATTTTAACCTTTTAAAATATTTTTAAGATTTATTTTATGGTCCATTGCATGGTCTATCTTCATGTACATTTTATGAGCACTTGAAAAGAGTATGCATTTTTAGTTGTTGAGTATAGTCCTAAATAATTTGCAATTAGGTTAATGTGGTTATTTTTCCCTAGCTTTATTGAAATATAATTGACATATAACATTATGTAAGTTTAAGATATACAACATGATAATTTGATATACATATATATTGCAAAATGATTACCACAAGAAGGTGAACACATCCATTTCCTCACATAGCTACTATTTAGGTTTATGTGTTTTTTGGTGTCATTTGATCTTTTGTATCTTTACTTATATATATTCACATCTTTACCATTTGTGTTTATTTTTTTTTTCTGTACACACAAGTTGCTTTCTAGACTATTTTACTTTAGTATATCTTATAGTACACATCTGTGAGCTATAAAATCTATTTTTTATTTATATGAAAATGTATTCATTTCATTTTCATCCTTAGAGTTTATCTTCCCTGGATATAAAATTATTAGTTGACAACTTTTTTCCTTGAGGCTTTTAAATATGTCATTTCAATGTCTTTGGTCTTTGAGAGCTTCTGATAAATTGTATGTTATTTAAACATTGTTATTCTGCATATAATGTACCATTTTTCTCTGCCTGCTTTTAAGATTTTCCTTTATTTTTGGCTATCAGTGGTTTGAGTATGATGTGTCTAGAAGAGCTTTTATTTTTATTTTTAAATCTTGCTTGGAGTTGGTTGACATTCTTGTATGTAGCCCTAAATCAAGAGTAGATATCTTTTGTGGTCTCTGTAGCTTTTCCTCTGTCTCCTTTGGGATCTATCCCATCTCTCATAGTGTTACAGTTAGCAGTGATTTGGGCAGTTTATACTATGAATTTTGCTTTTTCTGGCCTTCAGTTTTTACACTGCCATGACTTCCCTTTTATATAATCTTCTTTTCCAGGTCCAAACTCAAGATTATTGGAAATTTTACCTGATGAAGCTATGCTTTGTTTTGTTTTATTTTGGTTTATTTTCCACTGCCATTTTCTTCCCACTGCCGAGTCCTTGTGGGACTCTTACTAACTTATAATAGGTTTTGTCTTTATACATTCTATATTTCCTAATTTTTAAAATATTTTCTAGACCTGACTAATTGAATATCTAGTTTCTAATTTAATAACTATTATGTCAGCTGTACCTATTGTGATTTAACTTTTCATTATGTTTATAATTTTTGTTACATTTTTTCTGTTCTATTTCAAATAGTTATATCTTAATTTTATTTTAAATATTTATTTTGTAGGGGCACCTGGGTGGCTCTGTTGGTTATGCATCTGACTTTGGCTCAGGTCATGATCTCATGGTCCATGAGTCTGAGCCCTGCATTGGGTTCTCTGCTGTCAGCATAGAGCCCACTTCAAATCCTCTGTCCCCCTCTCTCTCTGCCCCTCCCTGCTCTCTCTCTCTCTCTCTCTCTCTCAAAAATAAGTAAACATTAAAAAAATAAATACTTATTTTGTAGTCTTGATTCAATAGTTCCAATGTCTCATGGCATTGGGGAGGGAGAGTCTCATCCCAGTGTTGTAACAAGTGATATATCTTTATGCAGTGTTCTCAGTTCCAACTTTCTCTTTTGCATGATGCAAAAGCCTTGTCCCTCCTAAACTTTGAATTACTAGCCTCTTGGTGACAAAAAGAATTGCCATTGGTCAATTCTGTAAAAGAATATGAGTGCTCTTTAAAGAAATACAATGTAGGACTTGTTGTTTGAAACACAACATAGAATCCTGGATAAATATATCTATCTATCTCTATCTATCTATCTATCTATCTATCTATCTATCTAATGTATGTATAATATACATATATAATATATATTTTAAATTCTATTATTGGTATTGGCAGTGACAGGTGATTTTGATCAAAACTTGATTAAATAGTCATAGTTAAGTGGTTATTACTTTTGATTAGAGTTAAACAGAAGCAAATGACAATCTCATTTATAGTCAGAACAACAGACAGGAAATTAGCTCCTCATCTAAGACTTTAGGAAATGAAGCCAAGTAATTATTGTAGAAATAGGGATGAAGTGTCAGTCCCTGTACTGTCCAATATTTCTTCTCCTGAATAATTATTCTGACCTAAAATGCTCAGTGAATTCACAAATCTTTCAGACACAAATCTTTCTTGGAGGAAACAAACTTTAATTTGTTTGTGGTTTATTTGGGGCTCCCATTCTTGGAAAGGATAATGTACCAATTTGTGTTTTCAAGTTTCCAAACAAACTTATATGTATGCAAGGTATTATCAATATAGATTTTATATTCTTTATAACCAGTTTTTTCTACATAATTAGCATTTAAATTTACCTTTAGCTTGGTCAATAAATCACAAATTAAACTTTACATATATTTACTGGAAAAAATGCACTACAATCTTTTTAATCATTATAGTATTTTCCTTTAATTTAATGGATTGGATAAGACAATATATTTAGATTCAAAAAAAAAAAAAACCCTAGGTCATACTTTTGATTACATGGCTAGTAACTCTTAGCAGTATTTTAACTTCTCTGAGTTCCAGTTTCCTCATTGTAAAATAAGAAGAACCAAGAAAGGAAATTTTTAATGTCCCCACTAATTTTAACATTTTATGTTAGGGACTTAACTTTAGATGAAGGGAAAAAAAATACAACAACTCAGTCACACAGACTTCCTGAGTATAAAACACCTATGATTGTTCTTAATTCAATTCTAGCTTCCCATACACTTTCTAATTCTTTCTCAGTGCCCTAGAGATCCAAAGGGTTCTGATTCCTTTTCTGAACTATAGGCCACTGAGGTCAGTGACTCTCAAGTTATATACTTCAAATCTCTGGGAGCCTGTAAAGTCACTGGAGTTAACAAAGAAAATGTAAATCCTTAAATGCATGAAATATTTTCTCTAAACTGAAAGTGGCTCTTATGCATGTACTTTGATTTTTCAAATATAAATAGATGCTCCTGTGATTAGTAAAATTAAAATAATGAATTTTAAATGTCCATTAAATGAAAGGAAAATACCTCAATCATTAAAAAGACTTTTTGCAGTGCATTTTTTCCTAATAGATACACGTAAAATTTAATTTGTAAAATATTGACAAAGCTAAAGGCAAAATTTTTTGTCATTCTGTTTTCCAAACAATGTAAAATTAAAGTAAAACTACTCTCATATAGAGATATTTGGAAATTTTGGTTTTGATAATGTTAGGAATAGCTGATCTTACATTATTTCCTTCAATTTATGTTATTTCAGTGTGAATTGTCTCTGAAATAAATACAGATGTCAGTTTTTGGTAAGCCTTTCTGGAAAATTACTATAGGGAAAAGAAAGGCTAACAATTTGATATCTACTTTATACCCCATAGCACTTTATATATACTTTAATTTTTTTCACTTTTGACAGTACATTAAATTGATTGCCTATCTTCCTTACTGGATTAGAGATTACTTAGGGATAGTAATAGTCACTCACTTACTGTGACTTCTTCTACTGTGTCTACTATGTCATGCTGCATAGATAGTAAATGCTTAATAAAAATTCTTTGGATTGAATTGAATGATCTGTGATTCTATCAGCAGATTAGGAGGCTACCAATAGATCAGAAAGAGTAAGCAGTCTCTTGTTACTGAGAAAGCACAAATGACCAAAGGACAAGATCCCAGGTTGGAATATCATTCAATGAAGATCAATATTCTGGACTACCTGAAAGGCCATCCTGATACTCAGGGAAGTCAAAGGACCCTGGGTAAATTAATCTTATTCTCTAGATTTGCATGGTTAGGTGATCAGATAGAAGTGGGGTTGAATCTGCCTAGGGAAGATAAGGCATCAGGGATTTGTTACATTTGTTTCATACTTTACAGCTTTTGGGGGCGCCTGGGTGACTCAGTCGGCTGAGCATCCAACTTCGGCTCAGGTCATGATCTCGCGGTGTGTGAGTTCGAGCCCCGTGTTGGGCTCTGTGCTGAGAGCTCAGAGCCTGGAGCCTGCTTTGGATTCTGTGTCTTCCTCTCTCTCTGTCTCTCCCCTGCTCACACTCTGTCTCTCCCTCTCTCTCAAAAATAAACATAAAAAAATAAAAAAAAATACAGCTTTCGAAATGCTTTAACTAATATATATTTTGCTTGAGTGTTTATTTTGTATAAAACCTATATTCTATTTACATATTTCATGGCTAGGTTGATGTCTAAAGAATTAAGCGTGGAAGAATTCCAGAAGATTCTTTGGGTTGTTAATGATATTAATGTCCTAGCAACAAGCCTAAGTGTAGATCCAAGAAGAGCATATGTGGGAATACTGATTGGATGATTGAGTAGTGGTTTAATGAAAATCAGGATGACTAAGTTAAAGTTTTGTTCGATATCTAGAATGTCTCTAAAATCCATCCTTTTTTTTTCCAGAATATTTGCCCATTTCATGGTCTGGCTTATTTTGTAGTATCTCTACTTCTTGTGTACATTCTCTTACCAAATTTATCTCTTATGTTGTTGCTGGTTATTTTTTTAAACACAGACTCAATTATGTCTGTTACCTGTTTGGAAAATCTCCAGTGCTTCTCCCAGCCTGGAGAATAAAGTACTTCTTTTATCATGGTATGAGGAGATGTATTCAGAATTTCTCTGATAGCTAGCATCTTAGATGATCTTTCTGGCTTGCTCAACTAATGAATTAAGGTCTCCTATTCCCAGTGGGAGAGAGTGCCTGTATCTCCAGGAGTAGGCACCTGGCTTTTATACTACTCTTCTGAGCAGCTAGCACTTAAGATTGGACGTTTTGATGCCAAAGCAGTTTATTTTGACCCAAATTCTACAAAGATTAGCTCAGCTTGCCCCCATAAAAAAAAAAAGTAAAGCAATGTGAGTGTGGGGCAGAGAAAGAGTGGTGTGGTTTCTTTGCTAAAGCATGGCCACATGGCATGTCCTTCTGCACCCAGGAAGCCTCTGTAAAGGATGCTATTGCATGCTAAGAGATAGAGAATCTCTGAAACCATTGCACTGCTGCCCAAGTTTCAGCCTATACTAAAGCCTTTGCTGTAGTCAAGGAAAATGAGATTCTTCACCATATACTTCAAGTATGCCTTTCTAGCCTTCCAAGTTTCATGTTGTTTTTCTATTTTATCACAAGCTGTTTGTTGTTCCTCCCATATTATGCACATACATACTTCATTACTTCTGTTGACAGTAAATTTTCTAGCTCATTTGCCAGGCAGCCCTCCTGTCCTTGGTCACCATAACAATTAAAACCATTCCATATAGCTACTGGCTGTCTACAACACAAAAATTCCATTTCAATTAATTGTCCTGCTAAGACAGTAAACCATTTTTTTTCTCATCTTAAAAGCGGTCTTTGTAAGCATACCAATTGGTTGATGGCTTAACTAATGAATATATTATTTACTTACACTGACATAAGCAACTGTGTCAGTGAGAGAAGTAACAGATCTGTAGTATCACAGAGTTGTTAATATGCATGTTTGAATTTTTATATTTTTGCAAAACCCCAGCCCTCTTTTTGTTATATATATATATATTATATATATATAAATAAATATATAAATATTTATATATATATTATTATATATATTTATATATATTTATATATATATAATATATATATAAATATATATAAATATATATAAATATTTATATAAAAATAAATATATATATTTATATATATATAAAATATATATATATTTATTCTACCAGGTTTCCACTCAGCTTTCACTGAATTGTCTATATAAACTGTTTCCCAAGGTGGTTCCCAGGACTGGCTACTTACATACTCAAATTAGATTTACAATTCAGATCATTGAACTATCATGTCATTCTTTTTAAGTTTTTTTTTTTCCCCGAGAGAGAGAGAGAGAGAGAGAGAGAGAGAGAATCACAAGCAGGTTCCACACTGTCAGCACAGAGCCTGACATGGGACTCAGATTCATGAACCATGAGATCATAATCCAAGCCAAAATCAAGAGTTGGGCACTTCACCAACAGAGCCACCCAAGTGCCCTATACTATCATATCATTCTAAAATGAGTAGTCTAATATTTGAGGCTATTTTGTTTGGGCCTGATGCAATTCTTCCTTGCTGGTGACTCTTATGCTAGATGATTATCATCCATGTGTGTGTAAATTGTATTATGCTTTTTTAATAAAAATTATACAAAGACATTTCTACTTTCCATTTTATGTTACCTAGATGACCCCGTCCAAACAACCAACCAAAGAAGCAAACAAACAAACCATGGAGCGTGTTCAGTGTCAAGGATGGGGTATCGAGTGATGACTTTGGCTGAAGTAAACTGTAAGAGGGGAATAATAAAAAGCATAGAAACTATGGTAGGCAGGATTTTAGATGGCCTTCAAGATTCTTGTTCTTGGTGTCCAAATACCTTCTCTTAGTTGTTCAGTCAAATACTAATCTTGATACTCCTTTGAAGATATTTTAGATGAATTATTTAGATGAAGATATTTAGATGATATTTTAGATGAATTAAGTTCCCAAATATGTTAACCTTAAATAGGCAGATTATCTGTGTGGATCCAACCTGAACTTAAAATCACTTAAAAGTCAGAAATTTTCTTCAGCAGGTTGCAGAAGAGGAGGTCAGAGATTCAAAGCACAAGGATTTTATGTGCCATTGATGGCTTAAAGATGAAAGGAAAAGAATGAAGGAGCTGAGAGCAATCCCTGGCTGACACTAGCAAGGAAATAGGAACTTCAGTCCTATAACTGCAAGGAACTTAATTCTGCCAATAACAAGAATGAGCTTCAAAGTAGATTCCCCACCCTCACCCCCCTCCCCCCCGCCTCAGAGCCCACAGATAAGAACTCAGCCTACCTGACACCCTGATTTCAGT
Organism: Neofelis nebulosa; assembly: GCF_028018385.1. Lineage (NCBI taxonomy): Eukaryota > Metazoa > Chordata > Mammalia > Carnivora > Felidae > Neofelis > Neofelis nebulosa. Next base: position 72,762,823 of record NC_080785.1, on the reverse strand, counting down.
TTTTTGATGCCATGAGCAGAGAACCTATCTATTCTTGCCCCATCCTGGACTTTTCATGTACAAAATTGTGAACTAATAGATTGGTGGTGTTTCAACACACTAAGTCTATGATAACTTGTTACTTGGTAATAGAAAATGGCTACAGAAGATATTATAGTTATTGGAATGAGAAGAAAGTGTATCTTGGACTATGGGGGTGGCAGTGGAAATAGAGAAAAACAAAAGTAAGAGATATTCAGGAGCTAAAATAGATATGATTTGTAACAGATTGGGGGATAAGGACAATGGGTTAGTTAAAGCAGGTGTTTGGTTTATCACTGTTCATGCTTTGTCACACATTGGAACACCACCATGCTAAGTAGATTATAAAGTGGTGGTGGGAAGTGGAGAACATGAATTGGGTTTTAGATGTGTAGAATTTGATGTGCCTTTGAGACAACTAATGGGAGATGCCAAATTTGCAGTTGGATAGGACTCATTGGTATATTGGTGGTAATTAAAGTCATGGGCATGGATGACATCATTTATGGTGACTATGGCATGAGAAGAGGATGGAACTTAAAGAATCTTAATATTTAATGGTCAAGTGGAGGTCAGTAAGCCCACACGGGAGACAGGGAGGTAATCAGTTGTGGAAACAAAAGCAACATTGTGACCTGTAAGCCAAGAAAACAAATGTGTCAAGGAAAAGAGCATCATGCATATTACACATGCTCCCCAGATGTTGAGTAAGAAATATTTCTCTTGGGATTAGTCAAATGAAATTTATTGGTTGCCTTTAAAAGAGCTATTTCTATGAAGCGATGGGGACATAAACCAGACTAGAGTAAGATGAAGAGTGAGAGTGAGGAAAAAATACTAAGCATAGAAAACTCTTTAAAGAAGTTCGGTTGTAAAGGGGAGAAAATCAGGAAGTGGCTGGAGATGTTTGTTTTTCCTTTCTTCCTCTTTCTTTCTTTCTTTCTTTCTTTCTTTCTTTCTTTCTTTCTTTCTTTCTTTCTTTCTTTCTCTCTCTCTCTCTCTCTCTCTCTCTCTCTCTCTCTCTCTCTCTTCTTTCTTTCTTTCTTTCTTCTTTCTTTCTTTCGAGACACTTAACATTTAAAAGCCAACTAGAAGGATCCAGCAATAGTTCTTAAGGAAATGAGATCCAAAGTACACATGGAGGTTAAGTTCCTTCAGTGTGACAGGAATGAAAGGGTATTGTTAGGTTCTAGTATACACAGATTCACATATTAGGAAAAATAAAATTAATGGGATTCTAACCTGATGGCTTCTATTTCCTCCAAAACCATGAAGCCCTGTTGTCTGCTGAGGATGTGGAGTAGAGAGGAGACAATATAAATGTGAGGAGAGGTGGATAAAGTTTAAAGTAGTCATTGTGGAAAATGGGAGACTCAAATGTTAACAGACCCATACAGGTAGTTTATGAGGAAACTTGAATGTCCTAACAGTAATGAGAATTTTTCTGTCATCTTTGCAACAGTTATCACCTTCTCCTACTCTGAGGTAGAACTAATCTATAATATATTTTTTCCTTGGAATACCATGGCACATTTTTCATACCATGACAGAGATAATCTCACTATATTCTCACCATCCATTAGCATGTCTTGTTTCTGCAGTAGGCTGTGAACCCACAAGACCATTTCTGATGCCTTATCTTTGCACTCCAATAGTTTAGCAAATAATGAAAATAAAATGTTATTATTAGGGCCTGGAAAGAATAATACAAGTAATAACAGTGATTTTTAAGAATAAAAGTTATCTTTTATAGAACACTAACATGTGTCACTTTGTTCACTTTGCTTAAGTAGATTTTCATTTTCTTATTTGTAATTTAATTTTGTCCTAATAATTACTCTAATTTGTCTATTTAATAGATTAGGAAAATAAAGCTTAGAGAGGTTAAGTGTCTCCATGGTAATTTTGCTGCTAAGTGGAAAACCCTTTTCAGCTCAAGTCTGCCTGGTTTGGAATCCCATGCTTTGACCACTATTTTCTCATATTTTTCTGTACTACTTATTAGATATTTATTTAGTAAGATTCTTGTATTTCAGAACATGTTTTTACTGAATATAGAAAATTTTCTTCCTTAACCTGTTGAAGGGAAAAAAGACATTATAGGGCAATAACAAATTCATTTATTTATTTAGTGTAGATGGACTTTTTGTAGAGAGCTCTATTGCAAAAGCACTGCAAGAGAGAATTGATGTAGGAATATGCCAACTGTCTTCGTATGTTTGGCCACTGTAACAAAATACCACAGACTGAGTGGCTTATTATAAACAACAGGAATTTCTTTCTCACCATTCTGGAGGTTGGCAATTTGAGATCAGAGTGTTGGGATGGTCAGGTCCTGGTGAAGGCCCTCTTCTGGATTGTATACTGCTGGCTTCTAGCTGTGTCCTCACCTGGCGGAAGGGCTGAGGAACTCAGTCAGGCCTCTTATTCCATTCTTAGAGATTTAATCTCCTTCCAAAGGCCCCAGTTCCTAATACTGTAATACTTTCACCTTGGACATTATGCTTTCAACATAAGAATTTTGAGAAGACACAAACAATTCAATTCATAATACCAATCAATTGAATTAGAACTCAGTATTACCATTACTGCATCACACAAGAATATAAAGCAGCTTAGTTTGGCCAGGCATGAGTATCTGCTTAGTCTATTAATTAATAAAAAAGGAAAAAAAATCAACTTTTATTCCAGAGTATAAAATGATCCCATGGCTATTCAGATAAAAATTGGATCACTTTAAATTTATTTTTTTTAATGTTTATTTTTGAAAGAGAGAGAGAGTGTGAGCAGGGGAGGGGCAGAGAGAGACGGAGATGCAGACTCTGAAGCAGGCTCCAGGCACAGAGCCTGATGCAGGGCTCAAACTCACAAACCGTGAGATCATGACCTGAGCTGAAGTCGGACGCTTAACTGACTGAGCCACCCAGGCACCCTTAAAATTGGATCACTTTAGAAGCAGTTTCTAAGATTCATTTGCAAAGTGGTTTAACACATTGCTGAAATGTAAGTAGGTACCCGATCCAAATAAAGTGACAAAATGACAGTCTTTTTGCTACTCTCCAATGTAGTGTTTTTAGGGAAAAAATACAGAGGAAAAGCAGACAAAGAAGAAGAACACAATTTAGGAATAAATGGACACTCCTTATATGGGAATCATTCCTGGGTTGATTATGCAATCTGTATCTTATGTGTCATTTTACTACTTTCTTTAAGCTAGTCATTGATAGCAAAGAGCACTAGATGAAAGAGTGAAAAGAGAGAGCTCTAGTCATTTGTCACTTACTAGCATTCAAGGAAGGGGGAAAAAAACAGCTAAATGTAGTAACCTGTGATGTTTAGTAACCTGTGAATGTAATGTTTTCCATAATATTTACATTGTCTATACCACAAATCAACATAAAAAATTCTGTTTATCCATCTATCCATCATTATCTATATAAAATCTTTTTTGACATATTGGAAATTTTTTTAATTGATATTTTTGGATATTGATATTGAAGTCAAAATATTACAGAATTTCAGATCAGAATGTGATGAAATTCATAGTATGTATATATTTTAGTTAAGTAATATTTATTTAAAGGCAAATTTTACATATATACCACTTAACAATTAATGATTTTAATTTAGTTTAAATTCCATTTTTTGTTTTTTTTTATTTTTATTAAAAAATTTTTTTTAACGTTTATTTATTTTGAGACAGAGAGAGACAGAGCATGAACGGGGGAGGGGCAGAGAGAGAGGGAGACACAGAATTGGAAGCAGGCTCCAGGCTCTGAGCCATCAGCCCAGATCCCGATGCGGGGCTCGAACTCACGGACTGCGAGATCGTGACCTGAGCTGAAATCGGACGCTTAACCGACTGAGCCACCTAGGCACCCCTAAATTCCATTTTTTAGAGAAAGTGCATAATTTTAAATTTTAAAAGCTCATTTTTGGTTAGGAACTGAATATGTGTTAAAATGTAGGTTAAAGTATAAATATGGTTGAAACTGTAAAAGTGTATGAAAATTATTTTTAAAACCTAATTGTTTGATATACATGAGTTTTGTACATAAAATAATGGGATTATATGAATACGTTTACATATTACTTAAATGATTGATGAGATGTATTGGTAAAGTGGGATTATATGAATAGGTTTATATATTAAGTAATTGATGAGATGTATTAGTAAAGATGCTATCAAGTAGCAGAAGATCAATTCTAATTGGTTTAAAAGTAAGAAGATTCATTTACTCATATAATTGGAAGACAAGTGGTAAAATGCAATTAAGCATTAATCTAGTGGCCCAGCTTCATTGTTTACAAATCTAGTTTTGTGAGGTATTTGTATTTATATTTGCATACCATAAAATACAATCATTTTAAAGGTTCTGTTTGATAAGTTTTGACAAATGTATACAACCATAACTCTAATCAAGGTAGAACATTTTCTTTACTCCTTAAAATTGTCTGGTATTTTCAGTCAACCTTTCTCTCCCATCTTTAACTTTAGGATGCCAATGACTGATCTTATCTGACATTACAGACGGGTTGCCTATTGTAGAATTTCATAAACTATCAGTCATGGCTGGATTCTTTTGCTCAGCAGAGTGTTTTCAGTACTCATTTATGATGTTGTGTGTATCAGTATTGTGTGTATCTGAAGTTCAAGCTTTTTCATTTCTGACTAGGATTTCCTTGTGAGAATATACCACAATTTGTAAACCTATTCACCTGTTGATGGATATTTGGATTGTTGACAGTTTAGGGCTATTATGAACAACCTGTTATGAACAATTGAGTCTTTGTGTTGGCATATATTTCAATTTTCTTGGGTAAATACTAAAAGAGGAATTGCTGAATGTTATGTTAAGTGTATATTAACTATTTTCCAAAGTGGCTGTGCCTTTTTACAATCCTACCAGCAATATATGAGACTTGAGAGTGTTCTTTATTCAAGTTGACACTTGGTATTGTCAGTCTTTTCAATTCTATTTTATTTTCTTCATGTCTAGTGGTATCTTGTGGTTTAATTTGCATTTCCATGATGAGTAAAAATAATGAGCATCTTTTCCAGTGCTTATTGGCCATTTATATATCTTCTTTACTGAATGCTTGTTTAGGGCTTTTTGCCCTTTCTATTAGGTTTTTTTTTTTTTTTTTGCCTTATCATTGAGTTTTAAGAATTATGTATATATTTTGTGTATAATTGTGTGAGAAAGAATCAGTCCAGCAGGGCTGTTATTCAGTTCTTGCATGTTCCCAGGAAGGGCCTATTTTCATTATTGACCTTTGGCCAACTCTCAACTGAGTTCATGAAATGCTCTGACTGGTAAGAATATTTTGCACACTTAGAGCCTTGAGACATACCATACCAATTTGTCTACATAGTTTATACAAATAATATGACTTATGTCACACATTTGCTTTTTGGGAGGGAATTAGAAATAATTCTTGTACTATATTATGAATGTGCTAAATGACACTGAACTATATACTTTGAAATGATTAATTTTATATTGTGTGAGTTTTACCTCAATAAAAAATAAATAGCAGTTGTTAAAATGGGCAAAAAATTTAAATAGACATTTCTCCAAAGAAGACACATAAATGACCATTAAGCATATGAAAAAATTCTCAGCTACATTAAAAAGACACATAATGATAACTCTTGGCAAGAGTATAAAGAATTTGAAGTTCTCATACGTTGCTGATGGGAATGTAAAATGGCAGTTGCTATGAAAAACAGTTTGGCAGTCCCTCAAAAAGTTAAAAAACAGAGTTACCATATAGCCTAGCAATTCTGCTCCTGGTTATATATCCAAGAGAAATGAAAACCTATGTCACTTTGTACAGAATGTTTATAATAGCATAATTCATAATTGTCAAAAGTGGAAACAACTTAAATATCCATTAGTTGATGAATGAGAAAATATAATGTTGTATATCCATTCAATGGAATATTATTCTTCAATAAAAAGAAAGTATTGATACATGTTACAACATAGATGAATATTTATTTATTTATTTATTTATTTATTTATTTATTTATTTTTAAAACACCAGTAAGTTAACCTATAGTGTTATATTAGTTTCAGGTATACAGTATAGTGAATCAATAATTCAACATAGATGAATCTTTACGACATTCTTAGTAGGAAAATCCAGTCATAAAAGATCATGGATTACATATTTACATTTATATGAAATGTACAGGATAGGAAATTTATACAGACATAAAGTGAAATAGTGGTTGCTTAGGACTGGTGGAGGGAGAGGAGGGACGTTGGAGAGGAACAGCTATTTACTGTTAATGGGTATGGGATTTCTTTTGGGGAAGACAAAATATTTTAAAATAGATTGAAATCATTGCATAATTCTGTGAATATACTAAAAATATTGAATTGTACACTTTAAATAGTACAACATACCATGTTGTATGGTATGTGAGTTATATCTCAAAGAGGTTTACAAATCAATCACTATGATGGCTGGTATCTTTCAGTTGAGTTATAAACTGATTGGTAACTAAGTTATGAATATATTCAGCTTATCTCTATTCATATACTATCAGCACAACTCACAACCTCTTTTCAGACAGTATCTACTTATTACATATGCTGAAAAAGCAGAAATGGAAATATTGCATTATTTTAACACTATAAACATGTATAGAAATTTTTGTAAACTATTCTGAAAATAATGAATGAAGAAATAATGAAGAACTTGCTTCCACAGTCTCAGAAACTTTTCTTCTGAGAGAAAACATTAAACATATGAAATAATTTTCAGTATAATATAATTGATAAAATATCTAGCAATACAAGAGTGGGTGAGCCCCAAAAGGTGTAAACCATGCCCATAGGTGCTATATATCTCTCCAAGTCTTGCCTTCCTCTTTTATAAAATGTGTACCACAATAATACCTACTTAAGAAAGTTGTGAAAATTAAATTAGGTAATGTATGTAAGTTCTCAAGTATTAGATATTACGACACAACTATTGTTGCTTTTTTGTTATTTTTATATTTTAGTATATTTAATATGTAAATATTTAATTGTTATTTTGATGATCGTATCTAACATCGAAAATCCCTGATCTTACAGGACTAGTTAGTACTCCAAACTTTCTGGGACAGATTCTAAATGATCAGGTACTTTCTCTTCTAGATTCATGGTTGGTAGATTGGTCAAGAGATGGGGGAGGTTTGGGAGGAAATTATAACTTATTCTATATAATATTCCTTTGGTCTTTATGGTCACATGCTGTGAGAGTCACATTTTGCCACTGGAATCTTGGAGCTCCACTTTATTTTCAAAGTCTTGAGTCCTCCATTTATGTACAAAATAACTGGGTATCTTGCTCCATAGTATGATGAGAAGATAAGACCCCCAAAGTTCTGAGGTTACACAGAATATAGATTAAACAGTGAACTGGTACCAGAAAGTTGAGAAGCTATTTGTTTTTTCCATAACACTTTTTATAATTGTGTGCATTGACCAAAATACTGAGCAACTCAATTTTCCCTCACTACTGCAAAGTGAATTTCTCTCCAAATATAGAGGTCTTTATTGTGTGACATTCTTTCCCACAAGTTACTTCTCAATTACTCTTCAGGAATAAATTGTTCATAGAGTAAAAACGTACAAAGGAACCTACTCAACTTGATAAACTGTTTTCTGTTTTTAAATGAAACTACATAAGAAATTGGATTTTCCCCCTGGTTAACTTCCAGTTACCTGGGAATGAGATAAAATGAAAAAATGAGGGGGAAAAGTCTGGAAATATTTTAGAGATTGACTGTGAGATGCTCAAGCAATTCCTTTCTACTAGGCTGGAAAGAAAAGAAAATGCTCCCTGGCTAAGGGTATATACTTATTAAATAGGAAATGGAGCTATTCCACATTGTTTGTGCCACTGTAGGTTCTGGTTTAAAAGGTCATTGTCTTTTAAAAAAAAATTAAGTTTCTATTTAAATTCCAGTTAGTTAACATAATAAATAGGTGATAGAATTAAGGAGTGCACTTGTACCTGAGCCCTGGGTGTTGTATGGAAGTGTTGAATCACTATATTGTACACCTGAAACTAATATTACAGTGTATGTTAACTGGAATTTAAATAAAAACTTAAAAAAAATATAAAGAAAATATAAAAAAATAAAAGGTCATCATCTTATGTGCATTTATTTGTCATTATCTCAGAAGACTGACATGAAGTGGGTAGCTTTACTGCCCCTTGTACTTAAGAAAGGACACAAGAAAATTATTACTTTCTTTTTACTGGGTTCTGTTTGGCGCTTTTCCTTTTGCTTGTGCCCGAATTGAGTACCAACTTTGAGTCTCACCCCACTCAGCCTTATTTCCTTATAGTCAACATCCTCTCTCAATCTCTCTCTCTCTCTCTCTCTCTCTCTCTCTCTCTCTCTCTCTCTCTCTCTCTTTAGTTCTGGCTTCCTTAAAATACTCATAATTTTGTTTTTTCCATAGCACAACTCTTTGAGAGTCTCATTCTTATTTTCCTTTGCATATATCTAGCCAGTTAATAAGGAAAAAATATTTCAAACAAAGGGAGATTGGAGATTCTAGAATGAAGGATATTAGAAGTAAAAGGGACTTGGAATTCAGCTGCTATAAACTTTTTGCTTTATAGATGAATAAACTCAGGTCAACTATTTTCAATCAGTCAGCAACTATTTCCCTAGTTGTGTGTGTGACCACAAATATGTTAAGTATTTTAGGAGAAGTTAGAGAAACAATAGCCCTGGTTACTATTCTTGAGAACAGCAGCAACAACAAAAAAGCACCACTATATTCAAGTGTTTACTTGTACTGACCAAAAGAAAGCACATGATTGAAGGTAGTCCAATGGGCTTATGAGTTCAGTCTTCATAGTTAGACATTCTTGGCTCTGCTTCTTTCTTGTTGTGCAATATTTTGCAAATTGTTTTTGACCATTAGTTTACTGTATAGGGATGTGGATAATATTACATCTCTCATGATTGCTAGGAGAAGTGACTAAACATGTGAAACATACATGTTACAGCATGTAAAATGCTAATAAGTGATAATTATTAGTAGTAGTCATAATAATAATAATAACAGCAAGAACAAATGGGCATGACTCAAAGAGGGTTAGAATTGAACTTTGAGAAATCAGAAGAATTTAGATAGGTCAAGGAGGATAGTATTCCAGAACGTACAAATAACTTCGGGAAAAACTTCTGTAGAGGGAAAAATCATATTTGGGGAGGATATATATGGCTAGTGGCTTGAGAGAAAGCTAAGCAAAGGAGAAATATTGGATTATAAAGATATCAAAAGTAAGGCAGTGACAGGGTTCAGTCTCTCTTCTAAACTAGGATGCAAGTAAGGAAGGTCTACTTTTTTTTTTTTAATTGAGGTAAAGTTAACAAGGAATAAAATACATATATCTTAATTGCTTAATAATTTATACTCCTGTGTAAACACCAAAGAAAACAAAATATAGGCCATTTCCAGCACACCAGAAATTTCTCTTATGTACCTTTTTCAGTCATTTCTCCCAAACCCTCCTAACCCCCATTCAAACTCACAAACCATGAGATCATAACCTGAGCCGAAGTTGGATGTTCATCCAGTTGAACCACCCAGGGGCCCAGAGAATTCATTTAAATGAATTATTGGAAAATATTCTTCCATGCCTGGCTTTTTAATTTAACATGTTTTTGAAATCCATCCATTTGCTGGATGTTGTGTTATACTTATCTGGATTTTATTTTATTGTCCACAATATGTATTTATCATTTTAATGTTTTTATTTCTGATATTAATTTGAAGTTTTTCTATTTTTTTCTTAATCATTCTACCTAGGTTAATCTTTTCAGAAAACCAACCTTTCTGTTTCTCAGTTTTCACTATTTTTGGTTCATTTTTCTATTTCAGTGGTTTCCACTCATTTTTAATTTTTTTCCTTTTACTTCACATATAATTTACTCTTCTTTTTTTAGTTTCTTCAAGTGAAGTACTAGTTTTTAGGACTTGCTCCTTAAATATTACTTTAAATAATATGTGTCACTTAAATACATACTTATTATAATTTCTATTTATTAAAAGTGTAATTTCTATATATTGTAAATATATTTCTAGATATATTTATTGAATTCGCATATAAAGCTGTTGTAGTCTAAGAATGTACCCTGTGAGATTACAATTACTTGATATTTACTGATTTAAGACCCACTGTATGGTTTTAGTGAAAGTTCCAGATGCATGTTGTAGAGTTTGCAATGGAGAGTAGTATTCTATAATTGTCAAATCTGGGTCAGATTAACAGTTTTTTGGAAAAATCTTCTATATTTTTACTAACTATTCTAGTCTACTTATTCTAATATTTACTAAGAAAAGTTTACTAAAGTTCTGCACTTTGATTATGAATTTATTTCTTCCATAAGTTTTGTCATATTTGATTAATATATTTTGGAGCTCTGCTGTAATTAGGTGTTTGAGATTTTATGTTTTCTTGATAAATTGTTTGTTATCAAATGCCCATTTTTGTTTCTAGTAATTTTCTTGTATTGAAGATAGCTTTGTCTGAAATTAGTACAGTCATATGAGCATTCTTGTGCCTAATGTTTGCATGAGAGTATTTTTCATATTTTATTTTCAACCAGTCTGTGCCCTTATACTTAAAGTTTATTTCTTATAAACAGCATATAGTAGGGTCTTGTTTTTCTCCTAAGCATAGTAATCTCTGTCTTTTAATTGGAATGGTGATTCCATTTACATTTATTATTAGTATGGTTGGGATAAGTATTCTGTTTATCTCGTTTGTATTTTCTCTATTTCTCCTTTTTTGCCTTCTTTTGGCAAATAACATTTTCATTCTCATTTTATCTCTTGTATGGATGTTTTTAATTATGTGTATTTTGTATTTTAGTGGTTTATCTAGGAATTTCAAAAGTAATCATTTAGTGTAACAGTCTACTTTAAATAATAATGTACCACATCAGGATATGAATAAGAACCTTATAAAAATTATAATAGTATGATTCTATTTATTTTCCCCACTTTTTCTTTTTTGGATTATTATAATTTACTTCTACATAAACTCTAACCTCCAAAAATCTTTGTCACTATTTTTGAATAAGCATCAAGTCTTTAAAAAATGAATAAATATTATGTAAAATAAATATAAGAAAGATCATTTTAAAAGTGTTTTATGTTTACTCAGCTATGCTTTTGGCTACTTTTCATTCCTTCTTGAAGACCTTGCATTTCCTCTGGTATCCTTTGCAGCCTAAATCACTTATTTTACTTTTCTTTTCTTTCTTTCTTTCTTTCCTTTTTTTTTTTTTTTTAAGAATGTGGATTTACTGGAGACAAATTTTCTTAGTTCTTGGATAACTTGATAACATCTTTTTTTAAGTTTATTTATTTATTTAATGTTTATTTTTGAGACAGAGAAAGAGATCATGTGAGTGGGAGAGGGGAAGAGAGAGAGAGAGACACAGAATTTGAAGGAGACTCCAGGCTCTGAGCTGTCAGCACAGGGCCGGACATGGAGCTTGAACCCAGGAACTGTGAGATCATGAATTGAGCCGAAGTTGGATGCTTAACTGACTGAACCACCCAGGCGCCCCTATTTATTTATTTTTGAGAGAGAGAGAAGGAGAGAGCATGAGTGAGGAAGGGACAGAGAGAGAGTGAAAGAGAGAGAAAGAAAGAGAGAGAGAGAGAGAGAGAGAGAGAGAGAGAGAGAGAGAATCCCAAGCAGATTCCATGCTGCCAGTGCAAAGCTCAATGAGGGGATTCATCTCATGCACTGTGAAATCATGACCTGAGCTGAAATCAAGAGTCTGATGCTTAACCAACTGAGCCATCCAGGTACCCCTTGATAACATCTTTATACTGCTTTCATAGTTAAAGAATGTTTTCATAGGAGATAGAATTCTACATTTGGCAATTTTATCTTTTTTTTTTCAATTAGTACTTTAAAGACATCATTCCATTGTCATCTCACCTGTATCATTTCTGGTAAAATGATATCCATCATTCATATTCTTTTCTTCTTTTATATTGAGCCCTTTCTTAACAGCTAATTTTAAGAATTGTTCTTTACCTTTGATTTTCAGGAATTTGATTATGCTGATTTTCTTTGTATTTATCCTGTTTGCTGCACTGAGAATTTTTAATCAATGGGTTGATGTCTGTCACCAGTTTTTGAAAGTTTTCAGCCATTATCTCAACTGTTTATTCTGCCTTATCCTTTCACTTTTTTGGGGATCACAATTACTTGTAATTATTTTGCTATGTTCCCTTTAAAAAAATGGTTGAGTTTTAGTTGGGATTCTCTTTACATAATCTGCATTCAAGTTTTCTGATCTTCTCTGCTGTTAAATCCATTAAATAAATGTTTCATTTTGCACATAGTAATTTTCAACATGAATATTTCCATTTATCTTTAATTATAACTTTCATCTCTCTGATTAATTTATCCACCTCTTTACACATTCTATCTACCTTTTTTAGTATATCCCATAGCACTTTAATCCAAAGTATTTTTAAAATCCCTAACAATTAATTCCATCATCTTGGAAAATTCTGGGTCTGTATTTATGAACTATTTCTTCTCTTGAATAATGGTTTCATTTTCTTCCTTTTTCATGTGCCCTATACTTTTTTATTATATACTGATATTTTGTATAAAATATAAGTAGAGACAGAAGTAAATCATATTTACCTCCAGAATGGGCCCATTATTTCTTTCAGGTTTCTAGAGAGGTGGGCTAAATCATTCATATCTATAGATGATTTGGATCTCAGCTTTGCTGTGGCTTTGATTTATTTCACCATTGACTTTAAACATCTGACCCTAAGATCAGGACCTTCCTTTAGTGCAATCTGGGATATGATCAATGGTGACATTCTGGAAATTGGCCTGTTTTACAATTGAGCTACCAGTTTTTGTAAATGTGGGAAATCTTTTTTTGCTTTACATCCCAGCTGCTAGGGTTTAGAGCAGCTGTGGAATTTTTTGTTTTGTTCTTGCTTTCTAGTATCACCCCATTTGCTCTCTGGGCCTTGGTAGATCTTATTGAGCCCCGAGGTTTCACCATGGCATGCAGAGAGCAGCTGCTCTCAACTCTGTGAAGACCTAGAATGCTGTGGATGTGTTTCTCTCACACTTCTACTGGTGTGTCCCCAGTCTTTGATATTTGAAAATGTGAGGTACCACTGATATATATGTATTTTTTTATGTTCCTTTTCCTGACCTCCCACCTGTGAAGGTTGCTGCCTTGAACATTCAGGAAACTCCTCACATCTTAAGGAGGATTTCCCTGAGTTCCCCTTATCTATTCCCAGGATTTGGTATTACTGAATATTTCGTGAAGATTTAAGGGAAATGGCAGGTGTTAACAGATTCAATCTGTAGCTGATTGAATCAGTAATCATCCTACTAACTTAGGATGTTACTATGTCACACTAGCCTACGTACAATTGTTAAAATTTCAGCTGTTTCTCTTTACTTCTCATATGGCATATTCTTCTTCTATCACTAAAATCATAAGAATATGAATGTCCTGTTGCTTTCGTTAGTTTAAGTCATTTGTATTTCATTGTGTTGTTAGCGCAGAATGATTTTAAAATTTGTTCCGATTGCTTTGTTTTGGGTTTCAGGTGAGCATGCATGATGGCTTGTGATTTGAAAAATCTGAGTAAGAAGGAAAACCTAGGAAGCTCTATATTTAAAATTAAATACATCAAGTCTCACAATACAGATGATGTGAATTACTGAAACTCTGGATGTGAGTATTCAAAAATATTTGTACATATTAAAGATATTTATATGAACAAGGAAATTATCTCCTGACCTTTATGCAATGATGCCAAAGATCATGCTGCTGGATAAAATTGATCAGAAAGGAAGTCTACTGTGTAGGATGAGAGAAATATAATGGGCTAATTACTTAGTAGAGATAGAATATAGTAAGTTATTGAAATCATAGGCATTGGGAAAAATGAAAACCATTCAGAGAAAGAGAATGCTATGTTTTTAAACAATTTTAAGAATGGATGAGTCAGAAGCAATGTAGTGTTTCCATCAATAAAAGAGGAGTATTGGTTTCTATTTTAGGCAAAATGGTGGGCCAAGTGATTCATATTAAATCTGTGCTGGAAAACTACTCAAAATATTGGATAACATATAAATTTAAACATGTATGTTCAAATGCATTGAGGAGTAGTATTTAAAGGAAAAATAACCTCTAATGCATATAGCATTAAAAGAATTAAAATCTTCCTCATGATGTTAGAATAATAACTAAAAATTAGTAAAAGTAAGGAAATTAAGACAAATTAATAAAATAAAAAATAAAACTGCAATTGAACATATCAGCAAGGACAGAAGTTGATTCTCGGGAAAAAAAACCTAACTTAAGTATGAGGCACAAGTATGAGGAATAAAAAAGGTGGCATCATTATAAATGATACAGACATCAATAATTATAACAATGTTCTATGGAAAATATTATGCTAATAAATTTGAAATTTTAGACAGAGTGGATAAATTCATAGAGAAATATAAGCTACTATAACCAACTAAGAAGAAATGAAGAACTTGAATTTAAATAATTGGACTAGCAATCAAAAGTTGCTTCACAAAGGGAATCCAGGGTTCAGTGATTTCTCAGTGAATAATTCTCAGGGATTTCTCCTGAGAAATTTCTCAGAATGAAAATTCTCAGGGAAGATGGCATTCCAGTTTACACAGAATGTGAACTGTGAAAAACTTCTCAAGTCTTTATTAAGTCTGGTGTAATACTGATGCCACCCCTATTTGAAAAGGACAGAATGATGATGGAAGATTGCAGATCAACTTCAATCATGAATAAGGGATGCAAAATTCTGCACAAAATATTAGCAAAAATACTCCAGAAACGTAAAAAAAGAAGAAATTATAGCCATGTTGGATTTGTCTAAAAAATCAAAGTTTGTTTTAATATTAGAAAATCAGTGTAATTCACCACATTAAAAGTTCAAAGGATAATAATGATTATAGTTTCATTTCAATACATGCAGATAAACTCAGTATTAATATAACATAGAAATCTTAGAAAACTGAGCAAAAGAGCAGTTACTTATTCTGGTAGAGGTTTTAATGTAAATAAAAATATCTATAACAACATTTTACATAATAGCACAAACATAGAAAGTTTTGCTTTGAAATTGTCAGCAAGACAAGGGATTATTTTATTCTATTACACATTGATTAGAGGTCCTCATAAGAGAAAAAAAAATAAACATAAGGAATGCAAAAGATGAAATAAAATTGACACTATTCACCAATAATATGATTGTACATATAGACATTCCAAATGTATTGATAGATAAATTGTTAGGATTAGTAGGTGAGTTATTCAAAATTGTTGGATATAAATTCAATATTTAAAAATTTATTTATCAGAGTGATGCCAGCAGAAATGGCAGAGTAAGGGCCTCCAGAAATCCCTTTGTCTACAAAAACAGTAGAATACTAGCAAAAATTTTCATAATCCACTTCACCAGAACTCTGGAAATTTACTAAAGGGCAGCAATTTGGGGGACATGTATTCAAGAAAAACAGTTGAATCTCAGTAAGAACAGTGAATTTTGTGACGTTTTCCTATCCCCAATGTAGGTGAACTTCTTGTACTAGATATCAAAATTATTATTATTATTTTCAATATATGAAGTTTATTGTCAAGTTGGTTTCCATACAACACCCAGTGCTTATCCCAAAAGGTGCCCTCCTCAATACCCATCACCCACCCTCCCCTCCCTCCCATCCCCCATCAACCCTCAGTTTGTTCTCAGTTTTTAAGAGTCTCTTATGCTTTGGCCCTCTTCCACTCTGACCTCTTTTTTTCCTTCCCCTCCCCCATGGGTTTCTGTTAAGTTTCTCAGGATCCACGTAAGAGTGAAACACCATATGGTATCTGTCTTTCTCTGTATGGCTTATTTCACTTAGCATCACACTCTCCAGTTCCATCCACATTGCTACAAAGGGCCATATTTCGTTCTTTCTCATTGCCATGTACTACTCCATTGTGTATATAAACCACAATTTCTTTATCCATTCATCAGTTGATGGACATTTAGGCTCTTTCCATAATTTGGCTATTGTTAAGAGTGCTGCTATAAACATTGGGGTACAAGGGCCCCTATGCATTAGTACTCCTGTATCCCTTGGATAAATTCCTAGCAGTGCTATTGCTGGGTCATAGGGTAGGTCTATTTTTAATTTTTTGAGGAACCTCCACACTGTTTTCCAGAGTGGCTGCACCAATTTGCATTCCCACCAAGAGTGCAAGGGTTCCCGTTTCTCCACATCCTCTCCAGCATCTATAGTCTCCTGATTTGTTCATTTTGGCCACTCTGACTGGCGTGAGGTGATATCTGAGTGTGGTTTTGATTTGTACTTCCCTGATGAGGAGCAACGTTGAGCATCTTTTCATGTGCCTGTTGGCCATCCAGATGTCTTCTTTAGAGAAGTGTCTATTCATGTTTTCTGCCCATTTCTTCACTGGGTTATTTGTTTTTCGGGTATGGAGTTTGGTGAGGTCTTTATAGATTTTGGATACTAGCCCTTTGTCCGATAGGTCATTTGCAAATATCTTTTCCCATTCTGTTGGTTGCCTTTTAGTTTTGTTGGTTGTTTCCTTTGCTGTGCAGAAGCTTTTTATCTTCCTAAGGTCCCAGTAGTTCATTTTTGCTTTTAATTCCCTTGCCTTTGGGGATGTGTCAAGTAAGAAATTGCTACGGCTGAGGTCAGAGAGGTCTTTTCCTGCTTTCTCCTCTAGGGTTTTGATGGTTTCCTGTCTCACATTCAGGTCCTTTATCCATTTGGAGTTTATTTTTGTGAATGGTGTGAGAAAGTGGTCTAGTTTCAACCTTCTGCATGTTGCTGTCCAGTTCTCCCAGCACCATTTGTTAAAGAGACTTTTTTCCATTGGATGTTCTTTCCTGCTTTGTCAAAGATGAGTTGGCCATACGTTTGTGGGTCTAGTTCTGGGGTTTCTATTCTATTCCATTGGTCTATGTGTCTGTTTTTGTGCCAATACCATGCTGTCTTGATGATTACAGCTTTGTAGTAGAGGCTGAAGTCTGGGATTGTGATGCCTCCTGCTTTGGTCTTCTTCTTCAAAATTACTTTGGCTATTCGGGGCCTTTTGTGGTTCCATATGAATTTTAGGATTGCTTGTTCTAGTTTCGAGAAGAATGCTGGTGCAATTTTGATTGGGATTGCATTGAATGTGTGGATAGCTTTGGGTAGTATTGACATTTTGACAATATTTATTTTTCCAGTCCATGAGCACGGAATGTTTTTCCATTTCTTTATATCTTCTTCAATTTCCTTCATAAGCTTTCTATACTTTTCAGCATACAGATCTTTTACATCTTTGGTTAGATTTATTCCTCGGTATTTTATGCTTCTTGGTGCAATTGTGAATGGGATCAGTTTTTTTATTTGTCTTTCTGTTGCTTCATTGTTAGTGTATAAGAGTGCAACTGACTTCTGTACATTGATTTTGTATCCTGAAACTTTGCTAAATTCATGTATCAGTTCTAGCAGACTTCTGGTGGAGTCTTTCGGATTTTCCATGTATAATATCATGTCATCTGCAAAAAGTGAAAGCTTAACTTCATCTCTGCCAATTTTGATGCCTTTGATTTCCTTTTGTTGTCTGATTGCTGATGCTAGAACTTCCAACACTATGTTAAACAACAGCAGTGAGAGTGGACATCCCTGTTGTGTTCCTGATCTCAGGGAAAAAGCTCTCAGTTTTTCCCCATTGAGGATGATGTTAGCTGTGGGCTTTTCATAAATGGCTTTTATGATGTTTAATATGTTCCTTCTACCTGACTTTCTCGAGGGTTTTTATTAAGAAAGTTTGCTGAATTTTGTCAAAGGCCTTTTCTGCATCGATTGACAGGATCATATGGTTCTTATCTTTTCTTTTATTAATGTGATGTATCACATTGATTGATTTGCGAATGTTGAACCAGCTCTGCATCCCAGGAATGAATCCCAGTTGATCATGGTGAATAATTCTTTTTATATGCTGTTGAATTCGATTTGCTAGTATCTTATTGAGAATTTTTGCATCCATATTCATCAGGGATATTGGCCTGTAGTTCTCTTTTTTTACTGGGTCTCTATCTGGTTTAGGAATCAAAGTAATATTGGCTTCATAGAATGAGTCTGGAAGTTTTCCTTCCCTTTCTTTTTTTTTGGAATAGCTTGAGAAGGATAGGTATTATCTCTGCTTTAAACGTCTGGTAGAACTCCCCTGGGAAGCCATCTGGTCCTGGACTCTTATTTGTTGGGAGATTTTTGATGACTGATTCAATTTCTTCGCTGGTTATGGGTCTGTTCAAGCTTTCTATTTCCTCTTGATTGAGTTTTGGAAGCATGTGGGTGTTTAGGAATTTGTCCATTTCTTCCAGGTTGTCCAGTTTGTTGGCATATAATTTTTCATAGTATTCCCTGATAATTGCTTGTATCTCTGAGGGATTGGTTGTAATAATTCCTTTTTCATTCATGATTTTATTTACTTGGGTCATCTCCCTTTTCTTTTGGAGAAGCCTGGCTAAGAGGTTTATCAATTTTGTTTATGTTTTCAAAAAACCAACTCTTGGTTTTGTTGATCTGCTCTACAGGTTTTTTTAGATTCTATATTGTTTATTTCGGCTCTGATCTTTATTATTTCTCTTCTTCTGCTTGATTTAGGCTGTCTTTGCTGTTCTGCTTCTATTTCCTTTAGGTGTGCTGTTAGATATTGTATTTGGGATTTTTCTTGTTTCTTGAGATAGGCCTGGATTGCAATGTATTTTCCTCTCAGGACTGCCTTCGCTGCATCCCAAAGCGTTTGGATTGTTGTATTTTCATTTTCATTTGTTTCCATATATTTTTTAATTTCTTCCCTAATTGCCTGGTTGACCCACTCATTCTTTAGTAGGGTGTTCTTTAACCTCGATGCTTTTGGAGGTTTTCCAGACTTTTTCCTGTGGTTGATTTCAAGCTTCATAGCATTGTGGTCTGAAAGTATGCATGGTATGATCTCAATTCTTGTATACTTACGAAGGGCTGTTTTGTGACCCAGTAGGTGATCTATCTTGGAGAATGTTCCATGTGTACTCGAGAAGAAAGTATATTCTGTTGCTTTGGGATGCAGAGTTCTAAATATATCTGTCAAGTCCATCTGATCCAATGTATCATTCAGGGCCCTTGTTTCTTTATTGACCATGTGTCTAGATGATCTATCCATTTCTGTAAGTGGAGTGTTAAAGTCCCCTGCAATTACCACATTCTTATCAATAAGGTTGCTTATGTTTGTGAGTAATTGTTTTATATATTTGGGGGCTCCTGTATTCGGCGCATAGACATTTATAATTGTTAGCTCTTCCTGATGGATAGACCCTGTGATTATTATATAATGCCCTTCTTCATCTCTTGTTACAGCCTTTAATTTAAAGTCTAGTTTGTCTGATATAAGTATGGCTACTCCAGCTTTCTTTTGACTTCCAGTGACATGATAAATAGTTCTCCATCCCCTCACTCTCAATCTGAAGGTGTCTTGGGGTCTAAAATGAGTCTCTTGTAGACAGCAAATAGATGGGTCTTGTTTTTTTATCCATTCTGATACCCTATGTCTTTTGGTTGGCGCATTTAGTCCATTTACATTCAGTGTTATTATAGAAAGGTATGGGTTTAGAGTCATTGTGATGTCCATAGGTTTCATGCTTGTAGTGATGTCTCTGGTACTTTGTCTCACAGGATCCCCCTTAGGATCTCTTGTAGGGCTGGTTTAGTGGTGTCGAATTCCTTCAGTTTTTGTTTGTTTGGGAAGACCTTTATCTCTCCTTCTATTTTAAATGACAGACTTGCTGGATAAAGGATTCTCAGCTGCATATTTTTTTCTGTTCATCACATTGAAGATCTCCTGCCATTCCTTTCTGGCCTTCCAAGTTTCAGTAGAGAGATCGGTCACGAGTCTTATAGGTCTCCCTTTATATGTTAGAGCACGTTTATCTCTAGCTGCTTTCAGAATTTTCTCTTTATCCTTGTATTTTGCCAGTTTCACTATGATATGTCATGCAGAAGATGGATTCAAGTTACATCTGAAGGGAGTTCTCTGTGCCTCTTGGATTTCAATGCCTTTTTCCTTCCCCAGATCCAGGAAGTTCTCAGCTATTATTTCTTCAAGAACCCCTTCAGCACCTTTCCCTCTCTCTTCCTCCCCTGGAATACCAATTATGCATATATTATTTCTCTTTAGTGCATCACTTAGTTCCCTAATTTTCCCCTCATACTCCTGGATTTTTTATCTCTCTTTTTCTCAGCTTCTTCTTTTTCCATAATTTTATCTTCTAGTTCACCTATTCTCTCCTCTGCCTCTTCAATCTGAGCTGTAGTTGTCTCCATTTTATTTTGCAGCTCATTGATAGCATTTTTTAGGTCCTCCTGGCTGTTCCTTAGTCCCTTGACCTCTGTAGCAAGAGATTCTCTGCTGTCCTTTATACTGTTTTCAAGCCCAGCGATTAATTTTATGACTATTATTCTAAATTCACTTTCTGTTATATTGTTTAAATCATTTTTGATCAGTTCATTAGCTGTTGTTATTTCCTGGACATTTTTCTGAGGGGAATTCTTCCATTTTGTCATTTTGGATAGTCCCTGGAGTGGTGCGGAACTGC
This sequence comes from Neofelis nebulosa, assembly GCF_028018385.1. Classification (NCBI taxonomy): domain Eukaryota; kingdom Metazoa; phylum Chordata; class Mammalia; order Carnivora; family Felidae; genus Neofelis; species Neofelis nebulosa. The sequence continues at coordinate 72,742,103 of NC_080785.1, read as the reverse complement.
GGGGCACTTCCCCTGTGCTGTCTTGAATAACTTGCGTTGGTGGGCAGGGCTGCAGTAGACCTGATGTCTGCCCCCAGCCCACCACTGGGGCCACAATCAGACTGGTGTGTGCCTTCTCTTCCCCTCTCCTAGGAGCGGGATTCACTCTGGGGTGGCGTGGCCCGTCTGGGTTACTTGCACACTGCCAGGCTTGTGGTGCTGGGGATCTGGTGTATTAGCTGGGGTGGATTGGTAAGGCGCACAGAGGTGGGAGGGGCAGGCTCAGCTCGCTTTTCCTTCAGAGATCTGCTTCGGGAGGGGCCCTGCGGCACCAGGAGGGAGTCAGACCCACCAGAGGGATGGATCCGCAGAAGCACAGCGTTGGGTGTTCCGCGGTGCAAGCAAGTTCCCTGGCAGGAACCGGTTCCCTTTGGGATTTTGGCTTGGGGATGGGCGAGGGAGATGGTGCTGGCGAGCACCTTTGTTCCCCGCCAAGCTGAGCTCTGTGGTCTGGGACTCAGCAACACTCCCTCCCGTTGTCCTCCAGCCCTCCCATTCTCCAAGCAGAGCTGTTAGCTTATAACCTTCCAGATGTCAAGTCCCGCTTGCTGTTGGAACACACTCCATCCGGCCCCTCCACTTTTGCCAGCCAGACTCGGGGGCTCTGCTTGACCGGCGGGCTGCCCCTCCGCCCCGGCTCCCTCCCTCCAGTCCATGTAGCGCGCACCGCCTCTCCGCCCTTCCTACCCTCTTCCGTGGGCCTCTCGTCTGCACTTGGCTCAGGAGACTCCGTTCTGCTAGTCTTCTGGTGGTTTTCTGGGTTATTTAGGCAGGTGTAGGTGGAATCTTTTTTTTTTTTTTTTTTTTTTTATTTTTTTTTTTTTAAATTTTTTTTTTTCAACGTTTTTTAATTTATTTTTGGGACAGAGAGAGACAGAGCATGAACGGGGGAGGGGCAGAGAGAGAGGGAGACACAGAATCGGAAACAGGCTCCAGGCTCCGAGCCATCAGCCCAGAGCCTGACGCGGGGCTCGAACTCACGGACCGCGAGATCGTGACCTGGCTGAAGTCGGACGCTTAACCGACTGCGCCACCCAGGCGCCCCATAGGCAGGTGTAGGTGGAATCTAAGTGATCAGCAGGATGCGCGGTGAGCCCAGTGTTCTCCTATGCCGCCATCTTCCCTCAAAATTATTAATTTAAGAAATAGAACAATAGGCAAAACAAATAGCCCAGAAAAATGTCCCATGTAAATGGGCACTAGATCTATGGAGGAGATGGCATAACAAATCCATGGAGAAATGCAGATTTTTCAACAAAAGGTATTGGTACAATTGCAATTCATATGGAAAAATATAAAATTTGACCACTACCACCTCATATCATAGCCCCCCAAAATTCCCAGGTGAATGACTTAAAGATATGCTTGTTAAAGGTAAACCTGCTATTGTAAAGAAATTAATATAGAAAACTGTTTTTGTAATTTTTGTAGTGAAGAACTACCTTAAAAAAATAGAAAAATCATTCACCATAAAAGTGGTAAATTCAATGATACAGAAATGAAATATTTTGGTCTTTAAAGTATTAGAAGAAGATGAAGAAAAGCCACTTTAGGAGATGCAAGAGAAGATATGCACAAAACATGTAATGAACAATTGACTTGATTTGGAAATATATACATAACACTCCCACATATTTAAAAAAAAAAAAATGAAATCCTCTTTCCCCCGAGTAACTATTAAAATGTGTTTAATTTGTAATAATCAAGGATAAGCAAAATAACACTGTTATAGTATAAGTACTAATCATAATGATTTTCAAAAAAATTAAGTCAGAAAATACCAATTGTATTACACTGAATTATTGTTTCCAACACTTTATTGCCCCATAATACAATTGCACATGTGCCTTCTCCCTATGGCTCCTTGGTGTGCAAAATGTCCTTGCTCCTTGACTCTGGGCTTGTTCTTTAGGATTTGCTTTGACTAACGGAATATAAGTATACAGGACATAAATAGTGGCTTAAATTGGGTTTATATTGTGGAACTTGGTTAACTCTTGTAGTTCTGTATAAAATTCTTTTACATGTACATATAGCCTGTGGCATTCACAATATTAATAATATGTATTTTGATTCATTTTGCTTTATCAGTAAACAATCTGCGAATTATGAAGTGTTTCATAAACACGGCTTATGTAAACACAAACAGAGAAGGCAGAACACACACACTTTTTTTTTCAGTGTTGGGTCATGATCACTCAGTGGTTATTTTCTTGGAAAAATGGAAAAATGAAGTCCATTATGTTCATCCTGCCTTTCATCAACAGCACTTTCTATCTCTTGCCTTTCAAAACACAACCAAATTGGCCCAGAGGAGTTTGTTTTGTAGTCTGGAGAATTACTTTTATTCTGAAACTTTGGAAAAGGCATTCTAATGGCTTCTGCAACTGTCTCTGTTTGGGGTACAACATCAGTCCAGTGTCTTTTATGTGCAAAATGCTGTACTCAGAGCTATTTTATTCTCTGCTTTTGTTTCCGATTGGCCTTTTTGTATGTCTGGCCAATTTTGGTAAGGTGAAATTCATTCAACCAATATTTTTTAAGCACCTGCTGTGTTCTGTGAATGGAGGATATAGCGAATGACTAAGTCCCTGCTCTCCTGCAGCTTATACCCTATTGAGAGATATAAAATCTAAAGTAATATCAAATTCTTCAGTTTACAGGTTTCACTAAAACCTAAAATCATGTTGAGTCCCTTTCTAAAATTCTTGGCCTGCTAGTGCCTGCCGCATTAGTCTGCTTGGGCTGCCATAACAAAATACCACAGCCTAGGTGGCTTAAACAACAGAAACTTATTTTCTCACAGTTCTGGAGAAGTTCAGGATCAATGTGCCAGTAAGGGTGGTGTCTGGTGAGTGCTTTCCCCTTAAGTTGGAGACAACCACCTTCTTGTGTATGCACAAGGAGTGAGAGAGAGAATAAGTGCAAATGTGAATGAGCTCTGGTGTCTCTTCTTATGATACTGATCCTATTGGATTAGGATCCTACCCTATGAGTTCATTTAATCTTAATTACTTCCTTACCCCAAATTCCGCCACACTAGGGATTATGGCTTCAATATATGAATTTGGGGGGAAACGTACATCTAGTCTATAACACTTGTTGACCTCCTAGTTCCTCTCTCCTGTCTCAGAAATTCCATTCCTGGAACCCTCGCTGCTAACCTCAATACTACCTGTATACTCAGTACTACCTATAGTAATTTTACCGTTGGCTTGTTCTATCTGCTTGCTCTATCCTTAAAGCCTATTCTCATCATCAATCAACACTGATTGTTGCCTATTTATTAAGGTCCTTTATTTGGGTACTGTGAAATCTGACCTTATGAGACTAACTGTTCGTGAATGCCCGAAATCAAACCTGTGACTTAATTCCTTCTACTTCTCTATCTGCCCTTTCTGAGGCTTCTAATCATTTCTACCAAGAGTTTTATACCTACAGCCTAATGCTGTCCTAACTGTATGACAAGTGACCTGTCATTTCTAGGAATGCATTCTACCACAGATATTTCTCCACCAGCCTTTGTGGGATCACTTGTGACCTCACTGGGGCTGGTCCAGTGTCATCCCCTACATTGCCTTATATTTGTTAGCACTAAGACTAAGATTGTCTCAAGAATTTTACCAAACTCAGGAAATCAAATAGATGAATTACTTGCTTTTTATATCTCAATTGTTTCTAAGGAACACAGAATTGGGCAGGTTATTCATTTCAAAAAGAAAAAGGTGGGTATAAACCCACTGGACAAAGAAAGTGAATCATGATGAAAGTGCCCTTATAAAACTGTGGATAATTGTGCCCTAAGGTGGGTCCTCTATTGACAGAGATGAATATTTTTAGAACAGAGTTCTTTAGAACTGGACAGTTGTGTCATAAATATGGCTTATGTTCCCATCACAAGATAAACAAGACCACATGGGATCTTCTCTGCTTGAATGGAATGAATTATTCAATTGACAGGAGATTTAGAATGCTTCATTAGACAAGCTAACACAGACTCATTTTCCTATCCAGAATAAGCCTTTATAAAGAAGTTTTCATAGATGAAGGGTCTTGCAAGAGTGGAAACTACCAGAAAAATTTTGTTTTTTGAAAGATAGTTCAATATTTCTGTCATAGTACCAGTCGTTTCCATAGGATCCTATGTGATTAGGGACATCCTGCATTTCAGTGAAAATACCCTAGAAGGCACAGAGAAAATAATAAAAGTAGATTCTTTCTGTGGATTCATTAAATTATTAGCTTATTGCCAGGTCAGTGCAGAGATTCTATAGGGACTTGTCACTCTCAGCTAGGGTAAGGGAACATGTGTCTCTCAGAAACATATCATTTAGTCCTTGTATTATTCTAACTGCTCTGGGATCCAAGTGTATTTCTCTCCTAATCCCCAACTTCTTGATACTGTAATAACCAGGGAAATGCTGTAGTGATCATTCATGAAATTATAATTAATATCGATCATTTATACTTTCTTCTCAAAATATTTATGGTTGGTAAAGATAAATCATTTTTATTTACAAGCTAAGTAGGGTAAACCCAGCTCCCATAAGATTTGTAAAATAAAATTCTGGTAGAAAAGAATTTATGTATTATATAAAATCTCCAAGGAAAGTTCTAAAAGTTTAGACTTTAAAATAAATTGTGTTTATTTATTCTTTGTGCTTCCATTGCCGGCTGTATACCCCCTTATCACTGCAGCTGCAGTAATTTATTGCATTGATCTATGTTTCCTTTTCTCTGACTTAAATATGCTCAACTAAAGACAAGCCTTTTTTTTTCTTTGTATAAATAAGCACCTAGCATAGAGCCTAGTACTTACTATTCATGTAGCATAAGTAAGTGACTGACTTACACACAAATGTCCTTCTTCCTTTAAAAAGAATGGTTATATAGATTTTTCTATATTACCATGAGTTTAGCAAAAAAGGAATCTGAAATAAAATATCTGTAAAACTATCTTTAATAGATCTGTTTAAAAAAAAACAAAACTTTTTTTCGTCTATATTAAACTGTGTAAAATTTTACCTCATGGACTGAATGGGTCAAAGGTTTCCATGTAAGATGGTTATTGCTAACTTTGACCTGGTCTAAAACTCTAGGTATCTGAATTTTCATATCCTGAGACCAAGACCAATATGTTAAGAAACATATCTTAGTTTTCTTTGTTAGCTGCTACTTATACCATCAAGTAATCAGAAGTTTCATACTCTAGTTATAAGAATTTTAGGAAACCTATGTTCTTGTTTTAGTTCTTCTAAATATCTTCCAAGAAAATGACATTTTAGTTCTCTGTACCTTTCTATAAAATATGAATAGTCTAACCTCTCCAAAATGGATGATTGTGGTTATAAACAAAATGACAATTTGTGGAAGTATTTTGAAAAGTCTAAAGTGTCAAGCGACTACAGGGAAGTGTTGGTGCCCCAATAGCTATGGGAATACATAGATGAAAGTTCTGGGGTTAATTTCTCTCATCCTTGGCTCAGTTTTCAAGGTTCTTAAAAATGTATCAGTTACTTAGAGGTTGGGTTGGGATGGGTACTATTTCCTTCCAGGTGTTGGAAGACAGTACTATGACTTCTGCCTCCCCTGGCTGATACCTCCCTATTTTTCTGAGCTCTTTCCACATTGGCCCCAGCCAGTTCATTCAAACTCAGTTACTTCCTATCAGTGGGAAAGGTGCCTCCCCCTATTCCTAATGTTTCCTTCCTGTAGATGGAACTCAATCAATATAACCTAGATCTCTCTCCTCTCCTTTATTCACTCTGCCCTGAGGAAGTAGAGTAAGTTATCTGAGTGACAAACTTGGGTATGATAACTACATAGGCTTGGCTCAGCTCCATTTGTCTCTCTCTGAGATCAAGCCTACTTATAACAAGACAAGTTCTTCTGTACTCTTCACACTGTGAGTACTACTTAGGCAAATTTCCACAATGCAGGGAGGCCTTTACTGGTCTAGAATTGCTTGCAGCTGGGTGCCTGTCTGCTAATTCAGGGCCCAATATTGGCAATCCTACTTCACTGTCCCACCTAAAGGTCCTCCATCTAGCCACTGGTTAACACAAGTGATAATTTGCCATTCAGAATTAGTTTATTTCTCAACTTGTTCAAAACTTGGACAGTGGGAAGATGTGATATTTACTGCTTTATCCCTTCCCCTAACCTCAGAGTTCTGCACACATATGATGGCAGGGTCTATCACATGCAGTGACCTTCTAGCTCCAGAGTTTGTTCACATTCTCTCCTATTTTCTCCATTTTAATCTAACATTCTTCATTTCTATATTCGTGGTTCTCTGGCCCCCATTTTTTCTATATCTTGGCACCTGATAAGCATTTCAAACCCCCTTTCCCATTATAACCCTTTGGTAGCCCAACTCCATGCATTATAACTTTGGGCAAGAAAGCATCCACCTCAGGATCAGGCTTAATGGATCCCAGATGGTCAGCACACTTGCCCTAACCAAGCCATCTCCCTTTAATAAAGGAGGTTGGCACATTTTCTAGCAAATGAAGACCATTAACTTTTCATGTTTTTTGTAGTCTTTTCTCTGTTAGCCCAGAGTTTCCCAACAATATTGGGAGCTACTTGCATGCTAGAGGAAATGTTTTGTTTTTCTCCAGTCCTGCCAATAGACTGCTTATACTTCTGTGAATGAGGTTGAATTGCTTGTGACAAGTTTGTAGCTACCAAAACTTTCCATTTGGATTCTGAATTGAATGCAGTGCAGATTATTCAGTAGTGCTCTTCTTTTTTTAATTTATTATTTGTTTCATTTGTTGGCATTTAGCCTTAAATGTCTTGTTTCATGGTCTTGACAGTGCTGTGATATGATATTACTTTGCAACCAGCATGGTGCCACTATTTCAAAGGTCACTGAGATACTCAGCCTGTGTTTATATTCCATTTCCTACTTGGAACACTGTGTTTAAAGTCCTGATTGACTTCGCCAACTTTCTGAGGCTTTGGAAGACCTCTTTACTGAGAGAGCAGAAATTTCAAAAAGAATTAAAAACTGTCTTAAAGATTTGAAGTGTACAAGGTAGAAGCAAACTTAGAGGTTCTTTAAATTCTCAGTTAAAAAAAATAACTCAGTCACTCAGACACTCAGTCAGTTGAGTGTCTGACTCTTGATTTTGGCTTAGGTCATGATCTCACTGTTTATGAGATTGAGCCCCACGTTGAGCCCCTTACCCTATGAGTACAGAGGCTGCTTGGGATTCTGTCTCTCCCTGTCTCTCTGCCCCTTTCCATTTGCTTGCCAGCTCGCTCTCAAAATAAATAAATAAAGAAACATTTTTTGTAGCAATGTGGATGGAACTAGAGAGTGTTATGCTAAGTGAAATAAGTCATACAGAGAAAGACAGATACCATGTTTTCACTCCTATGTGGATCCTGAGAAACTTAACAGAAGACCATGGGGGAGGGGAAGGGGAAGAAAAAAAAGTTAGAGAGGGAGGGAGGCAAACCATAAAAGACTCTTAAAAACTGAGAATAAACTGAGGGTTGATGGGGGGTGGGAGGGAGGGGAAAGTGGGTGATGGGCGTTGAGGAGGGCATCTGTTGGGATGAGCACTGGATGTTGTGTGGAAACCAATTTGACAATAAATTTCATATTAAAAAAATTAAAAAATAAAAAAGAAGCAAAACTTTAAAAAATAAAATAAAATAATAACCTGATATGACAGAGATTAAGTTTTTGCCTGATAAAATTTATACTAAATATAAATGTGAGGATTGTAACAAAGTTGACATTATGCCTGATTTTAGGCTCTTCCCTACTTCACATCACTCTCCTCTCATTATCAGAGAAATGTGACTCACTTTTTTCTACATAATTGACCGCCAGAAAATTTCATCTTGTTTTGAATACTTAGATGCTCTTCATATAGAGCAAAGACAGTCATTTAATTTTTAAAATTCTTGCTTTATTGAACTGATATCTAGGAGTAATGATTTTGTTAGCTAAAGTCTCCTAGAGATTAAAGACTTCCTGAACTTTGAGGGAATATGCAGGATCTGTAATACTGGTATCTTCAATCTAAGATTATGAACATGTAACCCACAAAACCACTGTGGGCTTAGTGGCGATGGCCCATGCTTTTGAAGCATCATATACTTTCATGAAGAGGTGAGGAAGTTTATTCTGCACACCTTGAGTACATGACAAGGGGTACAGCTGTCCCAATTCTGTTGCAGAGAGATAAAGAATTGGGATCAATAAGGCCCATCCTCTCATCTTTACAATAAGGTTAGTGTATCCATCCAAGGAGAGCAACCCACTTACAAAAGGTCTTTTTTGGGGGCCAGGCCTGGTATAAATTACTTTATCAGACAGGAAATCAGCAGGGAAAATATAACAAAGTCATAAAGGGTTATTGAAAATAGTTTAATAAACCAGTTTGTTTTTTTTTAAACAAATATGTAGCCAGGTTTCAAGAAAACCAATAAAGAATGGCAGAATACTGAAAAGCTAGCAAAAGCAGAAAGCTGCCATCCCCTGTAAGCTTGAGAGGACAAAAGGAATACATGTTTATTGGAATCCTCTGAGACTTCCCGCTGTAGGAGAGACCCATCTGAAAGAAGCTGAAGTCTTGGTCAAGGAACACAGCCTTCCTTAGTCAACCCAAGGCAGAGAGGGAGGAACTGCAGGAGTCAATGACTTGAATACTCTCCTTCTGCCCTCAGGCTTTCAGACAGTGCCTCACACTGATTGAACAAATCAGAAAGTAGAGGATAAGGAAGACCAGTTCATATGAATCAGTCCTGATGCACGTAGCAAGGTGGAGAAGGCAGAAAGTCTGTGTGGAAAGGCTACCAGATATGGTTCAGCCATGGGCATTATCTTTACTTGTTGAATAAATGCATTGTTCCTTTACTGAAAAAAATACCTCTAAATTTGACCACCCTATTTTCTTCAGCAGAAACTTTGGCTTCTAATTATTTTCCAATATTAATGCAGGTTCTCATACTCATTTTTAATCACCATAAGAATTTTCTCTCTTCCATAACAATCTCAACTCCAAAATTCAGCTCTTAAATTTTCCAGTTAAGAGAGCCAATAAATTATCTTTTTTTTTTAAATAAGAACTTGTTCGAGTTTCTGTCACTCGTAGCCAAGAGTCCTGATATGACCCTACTTGCTTTCTTCAGTCACACTTGTATTCAGTTTCTTAAACATATTCCTATGAATGTTTTAGAAATTACTGCAGAATAATAAATGGCTAAAATTGAAAGTGCCCTTCTCCAGGCAGTTCATGAAAAATAAAGGAGACAAAATAAGCACAAAAGACAAGGTGACGTGCTTGCTTGTAGTTTCCTTAATAGAAGGCCAAAAGATATCGTAATTGAGTGATTACTTTATTTAACTGTTTAAAAACCACCATATTTAGAGTTCTGTCCATTGTATCCAAAATCTTGGGAAAAATGTCTGAACTTCTCAGGAGTAAAGAAGGCTGGTACATGTAGTTACAAAGATTCTTGACTTTCATAAATTTTATTGTACTCAAATCATAATTTGGCTCTGAAGACTTGCCAGGTGGTGGCACATTTCAATCTCCCCTGAGATTCATTTCACTCATTTACTTAAGAAGGTCTCTGAAATAATAATGATTTTGATAATGCTACTACTAAATGTGATAATCAGAGCTACTATTTTTGAGGGCTTGATCCTGTCCAGTTATTGTAATTAGGTATTTAAATACATTCGTTCTCATCTTCATAGCAATTCTACAAGGTAGATACGAATCCCACATATCTGAAAAACCAGATCTCAGAAAGTAAGGAACTTTCTGCATTATCTCTTTTATTCTCTCATCATGAGTTTTTTCCATTATTAAATTCACCACACTTACTTCTTAGCACATTAGTGTTTATATTAACAACATAAACATATTTGCTTAAGGAAGAATCTAAGAGATAAGAGAGAGAAGGAAATCTTAGTTGTATGTTTAAATATCATAAAGTTATTCAATTATATAATCTATGTTAAAACTAGGATTAACCAAGAAAGTAGTTAGAATAATAAAAGAAAAATACATACAATAATCTTTTCTCCACCCAAACATGAAATTAAGGGTAGAGGAATCAACCAACTAATAAGATTTGTAAGAGTTGGGGATGGGGATACAGCTAATAATAACTAATAATAAAGAGCCGTCGTATTCTCTTTCATGACATTTTGGTGTTATGTTGACAGATTTTTAGAGAATAGATAGCCATAATGAAAGTGCAATAAGGAAGGAAATGTTAATTGTGGCTTCCATCTGAGACCAAGGTGATTTTATTGTCACTTCTCATCTAAAATTGATCACCAAAAAAAGGGTAGAACCTCATATCAATTCAGTTGAGGACTTGATGAGTCAAATACAAAGTGAAGTGTAAACCATACAGTATTTTCTTGCATATTTATTTTTAAAATACCATGAGGTGCCATACAAATCTCTCACTGAAATATATATGAAAGTCAAGTAGAAGAAATAATAAATGAAGAATATATGATGATGTAGTCTAAATATAAATGCAGACCTGTGTTTATGTAGGGCTTTTACTTCCAGGTATTTAAAACCTACTAGGAATAAAATCTCACTGGACATTATGATATGGGGAGCAAGAATGCTTTGCAGTGTTTCTGAATAACTTGCCAAAGGTGTCAGGTAAACTGAGGATGGCATCCAGCCTCCTGTTTTTTGCTGTAGCTCCCAATATTGCCTCTTAGAGGCTGGAGTTGGAATACAAGAAAGAAAATGACAGAAATTAAGATATTCATAACCACAGTAATTTTGATTAAACCTCAAAAATTTCTAAAACTATCAATGTTTAGTAAACTTTGAATAAATGGTAAGTATCCTAATAGAGACTGAAAATACTAAGTATTATAGTATAAGCAACAGATTTTTCCAAAGGAATCATAAATGTGCTTGTCATTTTTAACTTTAACTGTTGGATGCCTTTGTCTACATTTTATTCACCCAATCTCTGACAAATGTAAGGCTTATAAAAGTCACTAAGATTTTTCTATCATAAACAAGAAACGTTAATTCCACACCACCCATTCTGAGACCCCAACGGTGAAGGAGTGCTGAATTCTCCAAGGAAAGCAGCTCATTCATTGAAATAAATGAGATAAATGCTTGTATAACATACTTCAGTCTTTCTGATGTAAAAGTTAGTAATCATCAGATTCCTTGTGGAGGTTAGTGCTTTATGTATGAAACTAGCAGCAGTAATTTGACCTTATTATGCATATCAAAGAATGCAAGAAAGAGAGCTATCTGGGGCCTAGACTTTTAGTATTTGATCAGATCTAAGCCTACCTGGAAATATGTTTCAGAATGGAATTTGAGTGAAGGTAAGAAAATCTGGTTTGTTGGCATATAATTTTTCATAGTTTTCTCTAATAATTGTTTGTATTTCTGTGGTGTTGGTTGTGATCTCTCATATTTCATTCGTGATTTCATCTATTTGGAGCCTCTCTCTTTTCTTTTTGAGAAGTCTGGCTAGGGGCTTATCAATTTTGTTGATTTTTTCCAAAAAACCAGCTCTTATTTTCATTGATCTGTTCTATTGCTTTTTGTTTGTTTGTTTGTTTTTTGTTTTTTGTTTCGATTCTACATTGTTTATTTCTGCTCTAATCTTTATTATAGCCCTCTTCTGCTGGCTTTGGGCTTTTTCTGTTGATGAGTTTTTAGTTCCTTTATGTGTGAGGTTAGGTTCTATATTTGGGATTTTTCTTGCTTCTTGAGATAGGCCTGGAATGCAATGTAATTTCCTCTTAGGACTGCCTTTGTTGCATCCCAGAGGGATTCCTAGACACCCACACACTACTAAAACTCCAATGGGAAGAAATAGAAAATTTGAACAGACCCATAACCAGTGGAGAAATTGAATTGGTAATCAAAAATCTCCCAACAAATAAGAGTCCTGGGCCATGTGGAATCCTACCAGACATGTAAAGCAGAGTTAATACCTATTCTTCTTAAGCTGTTCAAAAAAATAGAAATGGAAGGAAAGCTTCTGGACTCATTCTATGAAGCCAGCATTACCTTGATTCCCAAACCAAACAAAGACCCCACTAAAATGGAAAATTACAGGCCAATAGCCCTGATGAACATAGATGCAAAAGTTCTCAACAAGATATTAGCAAATCGAATTCAACAGTATATTAAAAGAAGTTTTCACCGTTATCAAGTGGGATTCATTCCTGGGCTGCAAGGCTGGTTCAGTATTTGGAAATCAATCAGTGTAATACATCACATCACGTTAATAGAAGTAAGGATAAGAACTATATGATCCTGTCAATAGATGCAGAAAAAGCTTTTGACAAAATACAGTATCCTTTCTTGATAAAAACTCTCAAGAAAGTATAGAAGGAACATACCTTAACATCATAAAAGCCATATATGAAAGGACTACTGCTAATACCATCCTCAGTGGGGAAAAATTGAGAGCTTTCCTCCTGAGGTCAGGAGCATGACAGGGATGTCCACTCTCACCACTATTGTTTTTTTTTTTTTAATTTTTTAAATTTTTTATTTATTTTTGAGGGAAAGAGAGACAGAAAGTGAGTAGGGGAGGGGCAGAGAGAGAGGGAGACATAGAATCTGTAACAGGCTCCAGACTGTGAACTGTCAGCACAGAGCCCGATGTGGGGCTCGGACTCATGGACTATGAGATCATGACTTGAGCTGAAGTCGGAAGCTTATCCGACTGAGCCACCCAGGTGCTCCTTACCACTGTTGTTTAACATAGTGTTGGAAGAAATCCTAGCCTCAGCAATTAGACAACAAAATGAAATAAAAGGCATCCAAATTGGCAAAGAAGTCAAACTTTCACTTTTTGCAGATGACATGACACTCTACATGGAAAACCTGAAAGACTGCACCAGAAAACTACTAAACCAAAGGTGGAGGCATCACAATCCCAGACTTTAGCCTGTACTACAAAGCTGTAATCATCAAGACAGTATGGTATTGGCACAAAACCAAACACATAGACCAATGGAATTCAATAGAGAATCCAGAAATGGACCCACAAATGTATGGCCAACTAATCTTTGACAAAGGAGGGAAGAGTATCCAATGGAACAAAGATAATCTCTTCAGCAAATGGTGCTGGGAGAACTGGACAGCAATATGCAGAAGAATAAACCACAGTACTTTCTTACACCATACACAAAAATTCAAAATGGATGAAAGACCTAAATGTGAGAGAGGAAACCATCAAAATCCTAGAGGAGAAAACAGGCAACAACCTCTTCGACTTCAGCTGCAGCAACTTCTTACTTGACATGTTTTCAAAGGCAAGGAAAATAAAAGCAAAAATGAACTACTGGGACCTCATCAAGGTAAAAAGCTTCTGCACAGGAAAGGAAACAATCAACAAAACTAAAAGGCAACCAACGGAATGGGAGAAGATATTTGCAAATGACATCTCAGATAAAGGGTTAGTATCCAAAAATCTATAAAGAACTTATCAAAGTCAACACCTGAAAAATAAATAATCCAGTGAAGAAATGGGCAGAAGACATGAGTAGATACTTTTCCAAAGAAGACATCCAGATGGCTAGCAGACACACGAAAACATGCTCAACATCACTCATCATCTGGGAAATACAAATCATAACCACACTGAGATACCACCTCACAGTGGTCAGAGTGGCTAAAATTAACAACTCAGGAAACAACAGATGTTGGCGAGGATGTGGAGAAAGGGGAACCCTCTTGCACTGCTGGTGGGAATGCAAACTGGTGCAGCCATTCTGGAAAACAGTGTGGAGATTCCTCAAAAAATTAAAAATAGAACTACTCTACGACCCAGCAATAGCAATACTAGGGATTTATCCAAAGGGTACAGGAGTGCTGATTCATAGGGGCATATGTACCCCAATGTTTATAGCAGCACTTTCAGTAATAGCCAAAGTATGGAAAGAGCCCAAATGGCCATCAACTGAGAAATGGATAAAGAAGATGTGGTGTATGTATATATACAATATATACATACATATATATACATACATATATATACACACACAATGGAATACTATTCAGTGATGAAACAGTGATGGAATACTACTCAGCGATGAAACAGAATGAAATCTCACCATTTGCAATAATGTGGGTAGAACTGGAGGGTATTGTGCTAAGTGAAATAAGTCAGTCAGAAAAAGACAGCATATGTTTTCATTCATATGTGGAATTTGAGAAACTTAACAGAAGACCACAGGGGAAGGGAAGGAAAAACTAGTTACAAACAGAGAGCGAGGCAAACCATAAGAGACTCTTAAATACAGAGTATATTGGGGTACAAACTGAGGGTTGATGGGGATGGGGGCTTGGGGTACAGGGAGAATGGGAGATGGGCATTGAGGAAGATACTTGTTGGGATGAGCACTGGGTGTTGTATGTAAGTGATGAATCAAGGGAATCTACTCCTGAAGCCAAAACTACACTGTATACACTGTATGTTAGCTAACTTGACAATAAAGTATTAAAAAAAAAAGCTAAGAAAATCCTCACGTAACATAAGTTTTCACCTGGGCATGCTGATGAGAAAGAGTTCTGAATAAAAGCCACAGGAAAGGAAAAAGCACAGAAAGGTTTTCTGTCTACAGGTTGCAACTAAGAGCAAGGAACTAATCCACTTACTCTGTTCCTCTTGATTTATCATGCCTTACACTAATTCAGGGCCACTCGCTCTCTGGAAAACATGAGAGCCTTTTCCAGTTGAAAATAATTACGAACTAGGAAGCATGAGAGATCAGATTCTATGCAGCCTGTAAATTCACATTTTGTATTCAGTTTCTGTGACAGATGTCAGTTAACCCAGTAGCAATCAGGTAGGCAACTTTATTCACCATATGAAATCCTATATAATGATTCAAAGTATTCCAATTTAGCCTTCCATGAGTTATTTTTAAGTGAACAAACAAAGGTAATTAGGCTAAGTTAAATGGACTTACCCAAGGACATATTAATATGCCCTGAAGTAGGGATTATTAGAATGTATTATTTCAGTCTTTGCTTACACATTCAACTGTGCTACCTTTCTGTCCAATCATTGCTAAGATCAATTGTTCTGCTCTTGGAGACACCCAGAAAATTAGCCCATGGGATGGTTAACTAAAGGGTCCCTGTGTGGGTGAACTTCAAAGCCTGAAATCATTAATGGATTGGGCAGAGCCAAGTTTTCCATTAGGCACAGTGCCTAAGGGCCCAAGAAAATATTTTGTTTATAGTTTCTTTTAAAGTAAGAAAAATATATTGTAATAATGAATGTATAAAAAGGAATCCAGCCTGGATAGTATTCATCTTTATATAACACAGCCATAAAGGATCATTTTTATTTATTATTACTTTTTTAATGAAGTAAAGGGTTCATGATCTGAAACTAGAATGGACAGAACCATTGCATCTGGGGATACACAAGATAAAACCCAGTATTTGTTCAAAAATATACCACTTGCATTTTGGAGAGCATAGCTTAAGATGATTTTGTTCACACAGTGTTGTATAGAAATAAGCCAGGAGAAGTTGGTCACCACCTGAATGAAAAAAAGTGTTCTATTCAGTAATAAGTTTATTGCTATCCAGATTTAATTGCACATGTAATTGCAGTTGAACATGGAAAATATTTGAAGCTAGAAAGCTGCATGACCTTGAGATAGACAACCAGAACCTCTATGCCTCCTGATAGGCCTTGGCACATAAGTATACTGTGAGTGGGTTATAACCAGGTTGAGATCATGATCTGCTTGGCTTTGAAGTGTCCAGAGATAGGCAGGGTGGTGGGGGTGGGATCCCTGGGGCTGCTTTAGCTTCCAGGGAAGTAGTTTCTTCCTTGGAGCAGCCTCATTCAATTACCTGAGTGTACTATGTAAATGTTAATACTTTCTGCCTGTGCCATGATGTGGAAAAGGTGGAGAAATAACTGCCTCGTCTAAGCTTGAGTTTCTTTATCTGTCCAATGTAAACATTGGACAAGAAGAACTCCAATTCAATTCAACAAACATTTTGAGAGATCACTATACTAACTTCTAGGATTCAAAGATTAACAGAATGTAGTTTGTCCAAAGTCACATATTTCCAAGAGTTTATATCCTCACTGGAAAGATAGGCATGAAATCATCTCCTTATAATACAAATCACAGTGTGATAAATTTAAAGATGAATATTAATAAAAGTCCTATTAAAATTCAGAAGGAATGAGTAGTTCTAATTGCAGAAAAAAACATGGAGGACTTCAGAAACGGTGACACTTAGCCTGGATATGAATGTCATATCTCCAGAAAAATTGATTAGGATTCAATCTCCAAGGAAGAGGAATAGAGTCAAAGAATTGTGATACTAATCTCAGAGATGACACAGATAGAGAAGTTAGATTACTACTTGTTCAAGATGGCACTCCATGTTGGCAGAACTGAGAGAAACCAGACACTTGTTCATAGGAACTCCCAGTGCAGCATCAAGTGTTTATAATTTCCTTATGGAAAAAACATATAAACTACTTTAAGGCATATTATGACTTCATAGAGAATTATTAGTTAATGACTAAAACGAGAGTAAGAAGGAAACTTGGAAGCAATATGAAAAACAGCTTCTTTGTTTTCATTCTCTTGACATTGGCACGGAGTGTCCAGTGCTCAAGTCTTCAGTAATCTCATAGTTGATTGAAAAAGATTGTTGAAATGTTGAAATGAATGAAAATCAGGCATTTGGCTTATTTATAATTGAAGAGAGAAATGAAGTTCAAAGTGGCTCTTTCAACTTATTAAGAATGATAAATGACCTAAATAGGAAATGTTAGGAAGTTCAAGTCAACATAGCTATTGGTTAAAAATGAATGTGGGCACTTAGGGGTATGAACAGCATATGCTAATACACACAGACTGTATGAAATAAGCTGCACAATAGATCAAAATATTAATCGTTTACTTTTTTTTGGTTTTACTTTTTAATCTGAAAAATTTCAAATGTACAGAAAAGTAAAAGGAATAGAACAATGGACCCACATTGTCCATCATCTAGCATCAACAATTATAAATATACTGGCAAGCCTATTTCATCTAAACCTCGCACTCCTAACCCTTTTGGGTTTTGGCTTTTTTAAAACACAGTTGTATTAAAGTATAACTTATATACCATAAAATTCACTCATTGTAACGATATAATTCAATAATTTTTAGTAAACTTACAGAGTTGTGCACCCATCACCATGATACAATTTTAGAATATTTCCATCCCTCCAAAAAGTCTCCTCATGGCTGTTTGTAGTTAATCAAGGCTCCCACTCCTAGCCCCAGGCATCTTTCTGTAGATTTGCCTTTTCTAAACATTTCATGTAAATGTAGAGCCATACAATATGTAGTATTTTATGTACAACTTCTTTCTTTTCGTATAATAATTTTGAGGTTTATCCATGTTGTATATATCAATAGTTTGTTTTTATTGGTGAATAATATTCCACTGTAAGGGTATGCATTTTGTTTTTCCATTCACCAGTTAATGAACTCTAGATTGCTTCTTATTTGGGGCTGTTATATGTAATGCTGCTAGGAATATTTGCATGCAAGTCTTTGGACATATGCTTACATTTTTCCTGGGTAAATACCTAGGAATGGAATTGCTTAATAATAGGTGAGTTTGTTTTTAACTTTTAGAGAAACTTTCAAACTGTTTTTCAAAGAAACTTTTATTTTATATTCCTATTAGCAATAAATGAAGCTTTTATTTTCTCCTCATCCTTGCCAAGTTTTCAGCATAGATGATCATGTCATCTGTGAATAAATACCACCTTCCTTTTCTTTTCCAGTCTGGATAGCCTTTATTTCTATTTCGTGGTCATCGCACTGGCCGGAATCCCCAGCACAGTGTTAAATAAAATGGCAAGAGCTAGCATTCTTGTCTTATTCCTGATCCTGGGCAAAAACATCAAGTATGATATTAGCTGCAAGGTTTTCTTAGATACCTCTTACCAGACTGAATAAGTAAGTTCCCTTCTTTTCTTAGCTGCTGGAGGTTTTCATTATGGCTATAAGGTGGATATTTTCCATTGAAATTATCTATGGTTTTTCTTTTTAAGTTAGTTAATATGATGAATTACATTAACTGAGTTTTGAATGTTAAACCAACTCTGCATTCCACAGATAAATGACACTTAGTCTGATGTATTGCTATTTTCATATGTTATACAACTCAATTTACTAACTTTTTGTTTAGATTTTGCATCTGTATTCATCCAGGTTATTAGTTTGTAGTTTTCTTATTTGTGTAATCTTTGTGTGCTCTTGATTATCAGAGTAAATTGTGCCTCTTAGAATGAGTAGGGAAATATCCCTCTTCCTTGAGTTTATCAAAGAGTTTGTGTAGAATAGATATTATTTATTTCTTAAATATTCGTTAGAACTCACCAGCAAAGTCATCTGGGCTGGGAGTTTCCTTTATAGGAAGATTTTAAACTACAAATCCAATTTCTTTTATAGGTATAGGGCTATTTACATTATTTCTTTGGTTTATTTTAATTTTTTTAATGTGTATATTTATTTTTTAGAGAGAGAGAGAGCGCCTGAGCAGGGGAGGGGCAGTGAAAGAGGTGGCACACAGAATCTGAAGCAGACTCCATGCTCTGAGCTGTCAGCACAGCCCGACGCGGGTTTGAACCCATGAACCGTGAGAGATCATGACCTGAGCCAAAATGGGATGCTCAACTGACTGAGCCACCCAGGCACCCCTTAGGTTATTTCTTTGTGAGTGAGCTTTGGTAGTTTGTATTTTCAAGGTATTTGTCCATTTCATCTAATTTGGTGAATTTATTGACATAAAGTTGTTTTTAATATTTACTTTTTTATTTATTATTATTTTAAAAAAATTATTTTGAGAAAGAAAGAGAACATGAATGGGAGAGGGGAAGAGAGAGAGAGGGAGAGAGAGAGAATCCCAAGCAGGCTCCCCACTGTCAGCACAAAACCCAGTGCAGGGCTTGAACTCACAAACCATGAGATCATGACTTGAACCAAAGTAAAGAGCCAGACACTTAACCAACTGAGCCAACCAGGCACCCCAGTATTTCCTTTTTTAAAATGAATAACTGCAGACTCTGTATTAATATCACTTATTTATTGTGTCTTCTCAGTATTTTTCCTAATTAAACTTTATAGATGTTTGTAAAGTTCATTTATATTCTTAAAGAGCCAGATTTTGCTTCCATTTATTATTTATATAATTTTTATATTTTCTATTTTATTGATTACCATTTTTATTTTCTTTTTTTTCTTCCTTCTGCTAACTTTGTACTTTATTTGGTCGTCTTTTTTTCTAATTTGCTATAGTATAAGTTGTGGTCATTGTTTTGAAACTTTTCTATATAGTCCCTAAGTGCTGTTTTAGTAACATCCCATAAACTGTGATATGTTTTGTTTGCATTTTCATTCAGTTCAGAAATACTTCCAAATTTTGATTTCCCATTGACCCATGAGACATTTGAAGGTGTATTATTTAATTCCCAAATAGTTGGGTATTTTTCAGTGTTCTTTCTGGTACTGAGTTCTAGTTTAATTTCATTGTAGTTATAGAACATAGATGAATACTTAAAAATTTTTGGAACATGTTTTATGGCCTAGAACATGGCCTATTTGGTATATATTTCATGCACACTTTCAATGTGTTTTAAGCTCTTATTGGGTAAGATGTTCTATGTCAATTAAGTCAAGCTGAGTCTTTTATATGGTACTGATTTTAGTCACCTCATTCTATTAATTATTAGGAAAAGGTTGATAGCCATAACTGTAATTGTGGATCTATTTTTCCTTATGGTTCTGTTAGTTTTTGCTTTATTTTTATGCATTTTTATGAGGTCCATAAATATTTACAGTTGTTATATTTTGTTGAACCAACTCCTTTATCATTATGAAATGACCTCCTCTTCTATTCCTGGTAATATTCCTTGATCTATACTTTACTTTGCCTGACATTAATATAGCCACCATTGTTTTCTTTTGATTAATGATCATATTTTTTTATTATTTTACTTTTCAAGTATTTGTGTAGTTGAGCTACTTGTAGGTTTATAATTTTCATTTCTTTAAATGCCAATTTGAAATTTACCATGATGGATGCTAGATTCTTTTCTGTTCCTACCACTATTATTAAAATTACTTTTCTGGGATGCAATTAACTGTTTGATCTTTGGAGTTTTACTTTTAGGATTAAGTAGTAAAGTAGATCTCAAGATATTAGTTAATATTTTTGAAATTCCTTTCTATTCACATAATTCTTGTGTTTTATCTTTCTCTTCTAGATGTTTTTGGTAATATCGCTTTGTTATAAGCTACTTCATTTAAGTGGCTGACATGGTGACAAAGCCTTCATAGTTTCTCAATTTAATGAAGAAATCAATAATTTTTAAATGAAAAATATGCTTTCCTTTTGTTTGTGACACAACAGATCTCTGGGCCAGTTCCTGACTCCTAGATCTTTGAGTTTCTAAATTCTGGGAGAAGTCATAGTTTAATTAGAAGTTTAATTAAATGGAAGAGAGGTGCCTGCGTGGCTCAGTTGGTTAAGCATCAGACTCTTGATTTTGGTTCAGGTCATTATCTCGCAGTTTGTGGGTTCGTGCACTGCGTTGGGCTCTTTACTGATGGCGTAGGGTCTGTTTGAGATTCTCTCCCTCTGCCTCTCTCTCTCTCTTAAAAATAAATAAATAAACTTAAAAAAAAAGAAGTGGACTGGAGGAAAGGTTTATAGTTGACAGCATGTGGTCATCAGGGAAGCAGGAAGACCAATTACCTCAGAAGTGATAAAAATGCCTGACAAACACACTATGAGGTACTATGTTAAGTGCTGGACATAATGAGTGATGAGCTATAATATTTCTGTAGTCACATTAAATCAAAGCAATTTTAGACCAAATTGGTGGTTCATTACACTGAATTAACATAGCATTTTTAACCTGAAGTAAGTGGTCTTCTTCTGTAGCAGATCCATTGGGGTAATAGAAGTGAATCTTTTTCTTCCTATTATTCTTTCCCATATTTTTATTTCAAATTGTTTCCCTCAAGATGCTATTTATAGTAACATGGGATATTTTTTGTTATACTTGTCACAAATGTCATATTCTCAAGGCAGACTGTGTTTCCATTACACCTGGATTGTAAGTCTCATTTTACAACTCTG
This sequence comes from Neofelis nebulosa, assembly GCF_028018385.1. NCBI lineage: Eukaryota > Metazoa > Chordata > Mammalia > Carnivora > Felidae > Neofelis > Neofelis nebulosa. Next base: position 72,720,894 of record NC_080785.1, on the reverse strand, counting down.
ATCAGTTGATATTTGGGTCTAACAGAAAAAATATTGTGATCATTGGGACTTGGATACAAAAGAGGGAATGAAGGCTGTTATTCCACATATTTGTCAGTTTGATGTATATTAATGTTAAATATATAAAATTTACATGCTAATGCTTCCCTGAGATACTATAGAAGAGTTTGTGTGTCAAATATAAGACATTCACAATTTTGACCAATTTGGTAAAGATGAAGGTGAGGTGGAGACTAATTTTTAATTAGATGCTACAATAGAATATTTGAAATTTCGAGTAGAACATGGAATTTTCAAATAGGTTAGCACACAAAGTATTCAGGGCAGAGAAGAGAAAAACAGCATCTGTTCATCACACACACAAAAATGTCAGTGTAATGGGTCATAAGCACACATTTTGGATGTAATGGAAGAAAGTTACAAAGTTTCTATACTGAAAGTGAGCTTTAAGAAAGTGTATAAACAAAGATTAAAAATTTATTCTAAATGGCAATGATACCTGATATAAAAAGATCATATCCTAGGACAGACTTAACAGAGATGAGGAGGAGGTCAATAGTGCCTACATGAAAAGGAATCCTTATTTGCTCAGAAAAGTGACTGTGCTCTTAGGTATAGTGCTCAAGGGGCTCCACCAATCCCTGGTGAGGAGGAATTGGAATTTGACATCAAAACATCACTTTATATAAAAATTATGCCTGTGTTGAATGTAGAGAACACCAAATATAGTTCTCTTTTCAGCATATGTATTCAATGATGATGTAGACTACAAGAGTTCCAGTTAAAGAGCCTCTCTAAATATTATTATGTAGAGAAATTTCTGACCTTGGAAGATGTACTTTGCCACTGTATTCAAGATTCAGGTATATATATTAGGCATAAAAATATAAATCTCAGCCTTTAAATTTTTTTTAACATTTATTTATTTTTGAGAGACAGAGAGAGGCAGAGCATGAGCAGGGGAGGGGGAGAGAGAGAGAGATACAGAATCTGAAGCAGGCTCCAGGCTCTGAGCTGTTTGTTAGCACAGAGTCTGACGCAGGGCTTGAACTCACGAACTGTGAGACCATGACCCAAGCTGAAGTTGGACATGCAACCGACTGAGCCACCCAGGCGCCCCTATAAATATCAGTCTTTAATGAAAGTTAACTTGTGTAGGTAAACTATGTAACAATACTGTAGTTGGTAATCATTAAATTGAACTCAATGTATATTACTCTCCTTCATTACTATACAGATAACATGTACAGTGAAATTCTACAATTCAAAGTAACTTATATTTTAAATTTGGGCATTGTGGAAAATTAACTTTAAAATTCTCTAAAAGGGTTATACTTTATGTAGTGCAAAGGAAAGCAGTATTTAGCAAAGCACTCTTAGATCCTTCATGAAGAGAAAGTTAATAAAACAATTCAAAGAAAACATTACTTTCCTAAGGAGAATTTATTGTCAAATTATATTATTTTTTTCCTCCTAAAGGTGTCAGGGGCCATTATTTCTCACCATTGCTTCGAGATATGAATTCATTGGCTTCATTTCCAGTAACATTCATACACGAACAGTCAGAAAGAATAGTAATGGTTGCATATTTTTTCTCTGTGAATGTGTGTATGTATGTACATGTGTGAGCACATACATGCACTCACATTTGTAGGTCTTTTCTTTAACCACAATACAAATAGATAAGATCTTAAAATAAGTTCTTCACCTACAAATAAAAATAAAATAGGAGCCAGCCAATTCTCTGAAAGAAATAGTGAGAAAATACAGAAACCTGTAAAGAGGCATAAGAATAAAACAAAATGTTAGGGGAAAAAAAGTTGTTCTTCATCTGTTATGTCATTTTATTTTCTGCGAACTCTGAGAGGTTAGACAAGAGAGGTGTCATGAGATGGAAAAGGAAAGCTCTGAGAGTTTCCAAGGTTAGGCAGCCCCATCCTTCACTATTTTTCTCTGAAGACAGAAATTCAGGAAACATTTCTTTTTAACACCAGAGGTAGAGGAGAGAAAGAATAAAAGAAAGAGAAAATGTCTTGAAAATAACCAGGATCCTCAAAATTAGAAAACTGAACATTCATGTAAGAATAAAGTTGTGCAACTGATTATTACTTGTAAGCAATGGCATAATAGGTGAAAAAGAATGATGTCAAAACAGAGAAAGTAGAATATATGTCACTGTCCATAGTCACGAAGTCACACACTGTGTACCTGATTTTCTTTTCTGTCATCAATGTGAAGAAATCAACTCCCTCTGGATATTCCTCTTACAGCCAACTACCATCAAACACCTGTCACTAATGTGTGCTGATTTGTACGGTTCGGATAATACCAAAGTGCTCAACTGAAGGGTCATTTGGCAAAGGCAAAAGGAATGGAGACCTCAGTTTTCCGGAACCTTTCGTATGGAGAAGGCTAAGCAGGTCATGTGTAGTTCCATGTGCTCTGGCAGTTTTGATTTTATTGCCAATGCTCTGAAGCATTTTTGGGCATTATAATTCCAGCCTTGTTGTATTGGTCCTCACTGACCCTTCATATGTAGTAGGTCCTCACTGATCCTTCACTTCTTTTCCCCCTGCTAGGTAGGTGAGTTTGTTGGGTATCTTTCCTTGCCTCTCCATATTCATTCTTCACCATTCTCTGATATACTCTGCCTTGTCTTCTGGACTCAGATTGAACACTGGATTTTGCCCGTTGGTAGCACAAGCAAGAGGCCAGAAGGAAGGAGGAGAGACATGGAAGAAAGTGAAGTCAGGATATTTATTTCCCTAGCTCTTTTCTATGGGATTTGGTAGGTCTCTCCTTCTAAAGTCTCAGCTTCTGACAGCTGGCTCTCATTTCTTAGCTCTGTCCTTCTAATTCCAACAAGTGTTCCCTTTCTTCGCCTGCCTTCAGGCTGAAGGTGGTAAATTCTCCTTGCCCTTCTTAGCCTCAGGGTCCTGCACTATTCCTTCTGGTTTCCCTATATACTGACCATATTTTGTAAAAAAAAGTCTTTTATTAAACTCTCATCAAGTTATCCTAAGTTATCCTATTCATTTTCTCTTGGATCTCTGACTGATTAAATGAATCTAAGAAAAATCAGCCAACCTCCAATGCACATTTACCATCACTTACCCTTTCACATGACTCTGATGCACAATAATATGAAGAACATCAACACTGGGCTCTTCCCATCCTGTGTGAAGTTATTTCTCCTGGAAAATGGCCCAGTACCATAACCCGCCCCCCTGCCCTGAGGTTTTCAGGACAGAGCAGGATGTTTGTGAAGCTGAAGAACACATCTTTTAGCAATAATCGCGCCTCGGATAAACCTCATTGGCTACGATACTGCCACTGCGCAAAGCTGAAGAACACATCTTTTGATAAATTGGTCCAGAGCTCAAGAGTTCCACAAAGGAGCCTCAGGATGGGAGAATGTTTTAGTCACATAAGGATCTTATCCAGAGCCCACTTCAATAGAAAACAATCCAGAAATGATCTTTGGATTTTTTGAGTTTAAGAACCATGTTGCCTCTCAAAAACAAACAAAGGTTAGAACCATACATTTCTGTTAGAAGAATGTCCCCCACTGCCTTTTTAAGGTCCTGAATATTTTCCTGGGGAAGCATACTAGGTACTACTTCTACCTGGTGTGTCCACCTGTCAGTAGGGTACCATTAAGGCTCTTTCTGCCTTTGAAGCAGCCCACCACACATTGCCATTCCCAAGGCAGACTTAGGGAGGTCAAAACCTAAAACTCAGATCTAATAACTTGCCTATAGGATTTTTGGCAGGTTTATCAAAAAGAAAAGTCTATAATTCATAGGTGAAATTTGGAGATTGCACGTGTATTTTAATTATCTTGGCACTTCATAGCTTTCATTACGAGCTTTGGATGTGTAAAGTGCCTAGGGTCTGTACATTTGTATATGACATGTACATTTGCTTTTCAAGGGGCCAATTATAGTGAAAGAAGGTGGAACTTCCCTGGTATAATACAAGGAACAGGATTGCCTGAAAATAACCCCAAGTGCTTAATCTAGGTTTCCTGAAAATGAGGTAGCTGGGTCCAGTAGCTGGGTTTTTGCATTGCATTGGAGACTCTAAGTTACTCTAAAAGTTCTGGGCAGATAGCATTCTCAGACAGTTCCTTTAAATAGGTGTCATTCTAATCCAGATGGCCAAAGCAGTTTGCTTTCAGGCTTGCCCTGCAAGAAATGAGAGAGACAGACAGGAGACATTTTCTCTCTGCTCTCTCTTGGGCTTCTTTTGCCTTACCCCTCAATCAGTTCTCTTGTCCATGATACCTGCTGGGTCTCTGTAGGTATTTGAGTTTTCAAATTAGAGGCAATATATATAGAGAGGATGGAGAGTTTATAACTCCTTAGGGAATGCATAGAGCCACAGTTAATATGAAGGTAAAAGTAACTTGTAAACAACCTAAGCAGAAAGATCTATAATTACTTGGAAATCAAGTGGATAGAACCAAGAAGTCAGGATCTACGTAACTGAACAACCACTTTCAAGCTGGGAAGGAAGCAAAGATTGAGCCATCAAGAACAAATGGGTAAGTGGATCGGTAGGAGTTTTAACTGACCAGAGACTGAAGCCCAAAGCAAAGACAAGTTAAGAGCCTAATTTAATGCATTAACTTCATCAGACTGAATGTAATAATGAGATACTGCTTATCTGTTAAGATACCTAATTTACTTACTGAGAATACCCCACAATGTAGTAAAGTAGTTTAAATATGTCATTTTCTTGTGTTAAATAGACATTGAAGGAAGACCTACTCCAGAAGAAGGAAAAGGGAGAAGTTTCTGTCACCAGGTTCTTGGAGGTAGAAACTCTCACCTTTATTCCTTTGCATGAAAACAGTAGAAAAGTCCTTAGCTTTCAAAATATTTGAGAACTTTCTTTTCAGAGGCTGTGTTGGAATTACTATGTGAAAACCTATTATTCTTGTCCTTAAATTTCTGGCTATTTTTATTACAGAAAATGAGTTGGTAGTGAGATCACTGAAGGTTTTTCTAATTGAAACATACTGTGGTCAGTTATTTTGAGATGAGATAGGAAAAAGGATATGAGGGGCTGGTGAAATCCACATCAGTGCAGTGGTGCTCATTAAGGCCAGTCCTGTGTTGGCATGGTAGTTAAGAGGTAATGATGTGACTCCCAGCTTTCCTAAAATCAGTGGGGTGATACTATTCCACGTCTATGCTCAGGTGAATATTAATTTGTTTTATAATCTTTCTTTCTCTCCATCCCAAGGAAATCAGTTTAAGTTGCCTCCATAATATCTCTATCTCTAATCAAGTTTCAAAGGTGCATATCTCTAATCAAGTTTCAAAGGTGCATATCTTTTTAACTCCAAAGGAGAGTACTGGTTTATAAAAGCTATCTGTATAAAGTAAACCTTTATATAGCCTTTGCGCCTAAGCTATATTGCTTTAAGGAGGAGAACTCTTTATACCTGTTGACAGGGGAAGGCAGGGTCACACCAACACTCTCCCCATCTCTGCCAATTTGAAGAGGCTTCAGTTTCTCTATGATTTCGCTTGTGCTCTTCCACATGGGGCTTTTCCTTTTCAGGAACCTTAAGCTATCCAATACCTCTCCTTTCAACTGTACTTCCAAGGGGTGCCTGGATGGTTCAGTCACTAAGTGTCTGACTTCAGTTCAGGTCATGATCTCATGGTTCATGAGTTCAAGCTCCGCATCAGGCTCAAAGCCTGGAGGCTGCCTCAGTTTCTGTGTCTCCTTCTCTCTCTGCCCCTCCCCTGCTCGTGCTCTGTCTCTCTCTCAAAAATGAAAAAACATTTCAGCTTTACTTTCAGATGTTCCTACTGTATAGGCTCTTTCTCATGAGTATGAATATGTTCAAGTCTTTCCCATCTGAAAAAACAAACCAAGACTCCCTGAACTTCCTTCCTTCCTACAGTTCTGTTCTTGGTGCTCCCCATGGCCAGTTTCTCACATATCACACAACCTTCAGCTATTCTTGTTTCCAACCCCAGTTAGCTCCCATTTAAGATCTCCCAATGAGTTCCATGTTTAAATCTAAACCTTCACTTGAATTTACCTCAGTAGCATTTGATGTTCTTACCGCTTCTCGGCCTTTTGGCTAAGACCAAGTGTAGCATTTGATGGTCTTAATTTACTTTCCTTTCTGAAACACTGTCTTTTCTGGACCACCATGACACTGTATATTTCTGGTTTCCTTTTGAGTTCTCTTTCTATTCCTTAAACACTTCACCTCTTCTATAGGCCTCTTTCCATTTACCTGACCTGTCAATATCAGGGATCTCAAGTCTGAATTTTGGGACCATTTCTGTTTCCAATTTCTACTTGCTGTTTCTAGAAAATCATTTGCACACATAGAATTTAAATTACCCCTATATGTCAATGACTAATAAAGTTATCTCTTTGTCAGAGTTCCTAGAGTTTCAGATATAAGCATCCCAACTGCATGCTTATTACCACTTGAACACCTCAAATATATAGTCAACTAAATATGCCTGAACTGAACTCATCTTCCACTCAAGCCTAATCCTTGTGCAATGTTTCTTAACTTAGTGAATGACATCATATTCTCCTGATTCCATAAGTGAAAACTGAGGTATCATCCATAATCTTCCTTTTCTTCACCTATCATATGTCACATATAATGCCCTGTTGATTTTCTCTCGTAAATATCTTTCATCTTCCTCCATATCTTTCTATAATCTGTTAATATAATTTCTTATTTGGACTACTCTAATAGTCTCCCATTTGGAGTTCCTGCATGCATTCTTAGCCAACATAATCAGTCTACTAAATAGTGTTTTGATAGTAATAATCTTTAAAATCTTTAAATAATAATATTTAAAAACACAAACTTACTCATGTTGTTCCCCTGGTTAACATTTTCATTGCTTTCAACTTGTTATGATGAAGTCACAAATAATTTTTTTTAATGTTTATTTATTTTTGAAAGGGCGGGGTGGGGGGAGACAAAAAACTTGAAGCAGGCTCCACACTGTCAGCACAGAGCGTGATGCGGGGCTCGAACCCATGAACTGCGAGATCATGACCTGAGCCACAGTCAGATGCTTAAGAGACTGAGCCACCCAGGCAGCACTAAGTCACAAATACTTAATGTACTCCCAATGGTCTTAAATGATTTAGCCCTTGCCTGCCTGTCTAACCATATCTCCCCCATCCCCAGCCCACATTTCTACCACTGGCCTTGTCAGTTTTCTAAATACACTGAGTTCCTCCCTAAATCTGCATTCATACTGGTATCTCAGCAGGAATATTTTTACTTCTCACTAACTCCTACTGCTGTTTAAGTCCTATACATCTTTTGCATCTCAGCACAAACATCACTATCTTAGGGAAGCCCTTTCTGACTCACTAGATTTAGTTAGGACTTCTGTTACAGATTTGTTCTTCCTAATACTTAATTCAACTATAATTTAAGATTTTAAATGTGACAATTCATTAATGTTTATGTAATCTAGTAGACTGTAAACTCTATAAGGGCAGTTATGATTTTCTAGGCAGCTTGTTGTAATATAGAAATTCAATAAGCAACATCTTAATACCAGTGTTAGCAGTGGACTTTAGATATGATGGGGTCAGTGGCAATCACTGGTGGACCCAAGACTTAGGCAGATAAAAATATAGACATGGAAGAGAAGAACTGAAAGTAATGGAAGGTATTAGAGGATAAAGGATACAGATAATGAGAGTTTAGTAGGCACTATCTCCTAGATCAGGGATGCCAACCAGATTTCAGCTCATATATTATCTTTGATCTACTGTTCTTATCTTCTAGGGGTGATGTATTGAGAAGATTTTGAACTTGTTTTAAAACTCAGGTAGAAAAGAAGTGTTGTCATTGATTTATGATGTCTTTCCCAAAGTGGGAGAGTGAGGTTGGGGGCATGAGTGATGTACGTTCACCATGTCTATTAAAGGGTAATGCCAAGTAATTATGGTCCAAGTCTCAGTCTGCCAATAATGCTGGGTAAAGCTTACTCACTTTAAGAAAATCCATCTAGGAAACACAAATTTACTAAAAACAAGAAAGCAAAAGACACAAAAAACTTAAATACCAAACACAAAAACCAAAACTCAGTCAACTAAGAGAAAGCTTATGGGTATAACAACTGATTTTACCAAAGAGCTTTTACTGGTGCTAAAATATGATAGTTCTCCCAATGAAGGTAGCATAATAATATTAAGATATTTTTAGTATTTTTCATATTCAAGACAGTGTGATATAGATTTACATTTATTAGCTCATTTAATCCTCACAATACCCTATGAGATAAGTTCTATCAATATTCGCATTTTATAGACAAGAAACTAAAATTCAGACAGATTAAAGAACTCATGGAATCACCTAAAACACAATACAAGAACTAGGATTTTAATCTGGATTTCTAAGATTAAAAAAAAGAGTCATATATTCTTGACACATGTTACTATAAGTTCTGTTTATATACGACTTTTTAGGAAGACCTTAAGGCATATAAAAAGATACACGTGCAAATGAAGTAAATTCTGCCCAATAAAAAACAAACATACTGGGGCACCTGGATGGCTCAGTGGGTTAAGCTTCAACTCTGGATTTTGGCTCAGGGCATGATCTCACGGTTGGTTCCTGAGATCAAATCCTTGTGGGATTCTCTCTCTCCTCTCTCTCTGCCCTTCCCTCTGCTCACACTCTCTCTCAAAATAAATAAATAAACATTAAAAAAAACAAAAAACCCCAAACATACCAACATTTTTGTTGAAATACTGAAAGACATAATTTTGTAGCTCTAGAAAGATAGCTGAAAGGAATAGCTTATCACAAAACTATGAAAATTATTATTCCAGGGAGTTATTTTTTATGTAACTGCAAAATGATTAATTGATGGTTTGCTCAATTATTTTTTGAAGCATCCAAGTAAAACTAATCAGTATAATATTTCTAGAGTCATCACTTTCCAATTTTTGATAAATAGTACTAAGTGTGACTTTTCCGATCTTAAAATCAGCCTAGGCTTCTATATTAATTCTTAAAAATGGTAACTTATAGCCATAATAAAATATGTAAATTCTCAAAGTGCCTTTTTATTTGAATTAAGTCAAGATCTCTTAAGGAAATATTTATGTAATGAAACCTGCCTTGAGAAATGACTGTAGTTGATTAAAATGTGACATAGCCACAAAAGGTAAATATTCTTTGAGTCTTTGTAAAAGGAAGTACTTTGATAAAAAGAGTTCTGTAGCCTCAGCCAAGATCAGGTATTTTCTAAAAATAAAAATCAAGCAGCCTCTAGAACTACCAGTCCTATTTTTCATAAGCATGAGAAATATTCTAAAATGACAAGAGAAGACCATGGGCTGGATATGATGACTCCATCTGACACCCGATTTTACATCAGTAGAAATGATTTCTTTTCCTATATCAAGAAGATATTCAACTATTAAGTCTCATCAGTGGTTTTCTCTCTCACTTTCTGTCAATTTTTTTACAAAGTTATCTGTTACCTCAAGGTGCTTTGTCACTTTGCCTGAACCAATTCACTACACCAAGGACTGAACTTGAAAAAAAACAGAGGTTCTTTTTATGTTATTCTGTCATCAGGAGATAGTTGTAATTGTGAATCTCTGAGTTGATCATTTGAGCTCTGGCTGTTTATACCAGGAGATGTCAAAGTTTTTCTGTAAAAAGCCAGGTGGTAAATATTTCAGACATTGTGGAGCATATGGTCTACATTACAACATCTGATGTTGTAAACTGGAAGTGGTCGTAGGCAATATATAAATGAATAAATGTGACGGTGTTCAAATATAACTGTATTTGCAAAGCAGACAGAAGGCCATTTATAGTCTACCAGTTATAGTTTGCCAACTTCTGCTTTGCACCTTTACTCAGGCCAATATCCACCACTTCTTCCACCCAAGATTAAGATTGTGCAGGTCAAAATACCACTTTAGCTACATTTTCCAGACAGGATTAAATTTTGCAATGGCACTAAAAAATTATCACCAGTCTTCTATTTGAGATCTGAAAAAGGCCTTTTGAAATATCAAACAATTTCTTTTTGCCTGGTTTCCTTCCTTCCTTCCTTCTTTCCTTCCTTCCTTCCCTCCCTCCCACCCTCCCCACCTCAGTCTCTCAGTCTCACACATCAGCAAATATTTTCTGAGCCCACGTGTATGTTAGTTGCTAGATATACAATGGTGAATCAGACTTAGCTTTCTGACTTAGAGATGCTTTCAGTCAATAGGGGAGGTGGCAGAATAAAGAGACCATTTCAAATATGTTGTTTTAGATGTTACAATCAAAGTATGAAAAGAATATTGTATGAACAAACTGCTTCAGCTTTGGAGGGGCAGTGAAAGTTTTTCAATTGGATATAGCAGCAAAGCTTAGATTTGAAAGATGACTGTTACCCAGACCAGTGTCAGGAAAAGGTAGTCTGGAAAGTGTCCCAGCAGACAGGGTTTCATAACAGGTCTGGAGGTAGAAGAAACCATGTGGAGCTCATTAAGGTGCAAGAACTAACAGAGCGTGGAGTACAAGATGACACTGATAAAGGATAAAGCTGGAGAGGCAGTAAGGACCAGACCAGGAAGGGCCTTTTGGGCACCCTAGTTTGGATCACCCTTAATCTCATCAGGACAGCTCCAAAAGCCTCCTAGTTTGTCTTCCGATCCCAAACATCACCCTCTTCAATATAGTCATACCATTACAGACTGACAGTTCATGTTTATCCTTACTTAAACTCTTCCAGTGAATACTCATTGCTCTCAGAATTATTTCCAACCACTAAATAAGACCCCAAATCCCATAATGATCTGGTTCTGACTATATCCCCAGCCTCATCTTTTGTCAGCTCCATCTCCATGCTCTGATTATCCTTTTTTTTTTTTTTTTCAAGGTTCTTAATATCTTCCAGAAGTGTTCTTGTAGTATCTTTTGTTAGGCTTATTCCTAGGTACCGTAGATACGTTATAGCCTTTGTTGCTATTGAAAATCGTATTTTTTGTTTTAATTACATTTTCTTTTTTTTTTTTTTTAATTTTTTTTTTTCAACGTTTTTTTATTTATTTTTGGGACAGAGAGAGACAGAGCATGAACGGGGGAGGGGCAGAGAGAGAGGGAGACACAGAATCGGAAACAGGCTCCAGGCTCCGAGCCATCAGCCCAGAGCCTGACACGGGGCTCGAACTCACGGACCGTGAGATCGTGACCTGGCTGAAGTCGGACGCTTAACCGACTGCGCCACCCAGGCGCCCCTTAATTACATTTTCTAATACCTTGCTATTGGCATAAAAATGTAATTGATTTTTACATATTGATCTTATATCTAATCTCCTGCTGAACTCTACTATTAATTCTAATAGTTTGTCTATATATTCTCTTGAGGTTTCCATGTAGGCAATTGATATCAATACAAATAATTTAGCTTTACTTACCTCCTATTCCTTATAGGTACCTGCTTTCTCCTGTACGTTTGAGCCATCTAATACTAGATGTGGTGTCAAGACTTATCTTGCTCTGATTCAATATCCTGTTTGTTTTTTGGTTTTTTTTGAAGATATCCATTGTCAGATTAAGGAAATAAATTCTATTCCTAGTATGATAACAATTTTTAACAAAAACAAATGTTTAATTGAATCCATAGAGATGATCATATAATGTAATGTGAGGAATAACGTAGATTCTCTATGGTTGGCTCAAATCTGCATTTCTGGAATAAATACAGCTTAAAAAACACATTTATGAATTATATTTATTAATATATTTTATTTAGACTTCAAATCTGTGTTCGCAATTGCGGTTAGTCTGTAATTTTTTTATTCCTTTTTTGTAATCTTTTTATTCTTTTAAGGTTGTTATCTAGTTTTATCTAGTTTTGATAGATAATGCTAACTAACCTCATAAAATGAGTTGTGAAAAGTACCTTCATTTACAACCTCTAGAAGACTTTGTGTAACAATGAAAAAAACTGCCTTTGAATTTTGGTTAGAATTCACCTTAAAATCATCTGAACCTGGTGTTTTATTTGTGGGTATATGCTAACTACTTATTCAATTTTTAAAAATGCTTTAGAACTCTCCTTTTCTGGGGTGCCTGGGTAGTTAATGGATTAAGCATCAGACTCTTGATCTCGGCTCGGGTCATGATTTCACGGTTCCTGGGTGCCTGAGATCGAGCCTGCTTAGGATTCTCTCTCTTTCTCTCTCTGCATCTATCCTCCAACTCCACACGTGTGCATGTTCTCTCTCTCTCTCTCAGAATAAATAAACTTTTTTTTTTTAAAAAGAGCTCTCCTCTTCTGTGCTTATTAGTTCATTTCAGTATATTTATTTTTTCCTAGAAATGTATTTTGATCTAAGACTTCAGATGTATTCTTACTGTCTTTTGTAAATCTTTGCTGTAACAATTTATTCTCTTTTCATTTTAAATATTTTTATTTGTGTTTTATTTTTCTTCATCAATATTGCTTGAGATTTTTGCTTTGTTGATCTTATTCATTTAATGTTTTTTTTTTTCTATTTCATTAATGTTATTAGGTCTTATTTATTTCTTCTTTCTACTTTCTTTTGGTTTATTTTGTTATGCATTTCCTAACTTAAATTGGAAGCTTATTTCATTAACTTTTACCCTTTTTCCCCCTTAACATGAGCATTGAAGTCTATATAATTTCTTTCTCATATTTTTTTGGATGAAATCCACAGTATATTCGAGAAACAGAATAACAGATGTTAGGAAAGAGTTGATTCACCTGATTATGGAGGCTGAAAAGTCCCAGGATAAGTGCCTCTGTAAGGCAGAGAACCAGGAAAGTCAGAGGTGTCACTCAGTAAATCTGAAACCTGAGAAGTTTGTGTGTGCGTTGGGGGAGGGGCTGATGGTATGAGTTCTTGTGATCTCGAGTCTGAAAGCCCTAAAACCAGAAGCACCAGATGTTCCAGAGCAGTAGAATATGGATGACTGAGATCAAGCAGACAGAGCAAATTCACCTTTTCTTTGCCTTTTTGTTCTATTCAGGCCAGGAATGGATTGGATGATGTCCATTCATAGTAGAGGGGGCTATCTGCTTTATCCAATTTACCAATTCAAACTTTAATCTCTTCTGGAAAACACCTTCAGTGACACATCTGGTGTAATGTTTTACCAGCTATCTGAACATCCTTTAGCCCAGTCCAGATGACATATAAAATAATCATCACACATTTTAGATATGTGAAGATTGAGATTTTCTATTTTCCTCATTATTTAGCTCTGAATATTTTTCTAATTTTTATGAATTTCTTGCCTGTGAATCATTTATGAAAGTTTTAAAATGTCCAAATACTTGTAGTTTTTAAAGATATATTTGTTATTGATTTCTGTTTCAATTGTATTCTGATAAAAGAAAATACTCTGTTGGATTGACATTTTTTGAGACTTGACTAACAGCCTCAAGCCTGGCCATTTTAGTAAATGTTCTAGGTTCAGTTAAAAAAATATATTTTTAAGGAGCATGTACTAGTTCCTTACACATGATTTAGTGTTTGTAATTTTCATTAGTTCAAACTTAGTCCTCTTGTTCAGTCTTTGTTTTTACTGGGACTAGTTTTCTTGAGCTATAAATTACTGATTGTTAAATGGTGGAATTATTTGTTTTCCTTGTTCTGTTTATTTTTTGATTGATATTTTTAAAATTATGCTATTAGATATATGAAGTTTAGAGTTAAATATTTCTGTTGATTAAAACTTTTCACAATATGCAAATGTTTCTGTCAGAAGTAAGACGTGGCCCTATTCTAACTAACTGACAAAAGAAAATTAAATCCTCTTGGATGGAAAACAGCAACAAGCAGATAATCTACAATATTACATACACAGTGCTCAGTATTCAAATAAAAATATATGAGACCAGCCAAGTGACAAAAGTGATCAAAAACAAACAAGAAAAGCAGTTAATAGAAACAGACGCACAGGTGAACTAGGTTTTTGGAAATATCATACATGAACTTTAAAATAATTGTGATTAGTATATTCAAGAAAATAGATGTCAAGGTGGAGAATTTCACATGAGAACTGGTTTCTCAGCTTTTAGATGTCTTATGAAGAATAGAGGAAAAGCGATGCAGAATGTCAGCTTTTTTTTTTTATAGTTTCTTAAATTCCAGGATCTTGGTCCCTCAAGTTCTTACTGTCTTTGTAGCATTAAATTCTATTTGTCTCCTCAGTCTTGTGAGTATCCTGAAGGTTCAAGCTGCTGCTTTCTGCTAGATCTCTAGGTTGACAATTACTTTCTGGCAAAATATTTCAAGGAGAAAAGGGGCAAAAAATATCTTGGTCATCTTAGCATGTCTCCATTCTCTCTAATCTGAGCTGCTTAAGCCCTGGGTGTCTTTGCTGCTCGCTGGTGTGTTAAAATAGGTGTTTATTCATTTTTATTATAGCCAGCAATTATTCTCCATGGAAGGGTTGGTTTTTATAAACTAATCTATCATAGGCACAAGAGGAAATCCTCAATATTTCCCTTTTAACAAGGTAAGTTTATGAATTTTTTAGTAGTTTTTATTACAAACTTCTTAGGTACATTGCTATGATCTTTTTCAGTCCCCTTTTCTCAGTTTACTCTCTCTTTTAATTTTTGTTTTTTGCCTATTCAAAGTATAATGCAGGATGTGTACACTCTTTCTAATATTTTAGTGGTTCCCTAGAAAATTTTAGCATTCATATTTAACTTACTATGGTTTAAATTAATATCTTGTCCCTTTTCTGAAACAAATCAACAATTTCCCAAAGCAACCTTGAAAAAGAAAAAGCTGGAGGCATCACAATTCCAAACTTCAAGTCCCATTACAAAGCTGTATTGATCAAAACAGTATGGTGCTGGCACAAAAAATAGACACATAGATCAATAGAACAGAATAGAAAACCCAGAAATTAACCCACAACTATATGGTCAACTAATCTTTGACAAAGCAGGAAAGAATATCCAATGGGAAAAAAGTTAGTCTTTTCAACAAATGATGCTGGGAAAACTGGACAGGTACATGCAAAATAATGAAACTAGACCACCATTTTCTCACAGCAAACACAAAAATAAGTTCAAAGTGGATTAAAGACCTAATTGTGAGACTTGGAACTATAAAAATCCTAGAGGAGAACACAGCCATAACCTCTTTGACATTGGCTGTAGCAACTTCTTTCTAGATATGTCTACTGAGGCAAAGGAAAAAGCAAAAGTCAACTATTGGGATTTCATCAAGACAAAAAGCTTCTGCACAGCAAAGGAAATAGTCAACAAAACTAAAAGGCAGCCTATCGAATGGGAGGAGATGCTTGCAAATGAAATATCTGATAAAACGCTAGTAGGCAAAATATATAAAAAACTTATAAAACTGAACACCCCCAAAACAAACAATCCAACTAAAAATGGGCAGAAGACATGAATAGACTTTTTCATTCATAGAATGAAAGAAGACATACAGATGCCAATAGACACATGAAAAGATGCTCAACATCATTGATCATCAGGGAAATGCAAATCAAGACCATGATGAGATATCCCCCCCCCCCCATACCTGTTAGAATGGCTACAATCAACAACACAAGAAACAACAGGTGTTGATGAGGAGGTGGAGAAAGGGGAACACTCTTGCACTGCTGGTAGGAATGCAAACTGATGCAGTCACTCTGGAAAACAGTATGGAGGTTCCTCAAAAAGTTAAAAATAGAACTATCCTATGATCTAGCAATAGCACTACTAGGTATTTACCCAAAGAATATAAAAATGCTAATTCAAAAGGATACATGGACCCTGATGTCTATAGCAGCATTATCTACAATAGCCAAATTATGGAAGCAGTGCAAGTGTCCATCGATTGATGAATGGATAAAGAAGATGTGGTACATACGTAAATGGAATATTGCTCAGCTTTAAAAAGGAATGAAATCTTGCCATTTGCAATAACATGGAGGGAGCTACAGTGTGTTATGCTAAGCAAAGTAAGTCAGAGAAGGACAAATACCATGTGATTTTACTCACATGTGGAATTTAAGAAATAAAACAAATGAGCAAAGGAAAAATAAAAAGAGAGAGGGAGGCAAATTAAGAAACACACTCTTAACTATAGAAAACAAACTGGTTGTTACCAGAGGGGAGGTGGGTGAGAAGTGGGTAAAATAGGTGATGGGGATGAAGGAGTGCACTTGCTGTGATGAGCATTTGCCGTTGTATGGAAATGTTGAATCACTGTATTGTACACCTGTATTGTACACCTGAAATTAGTTAACACTGTATGTTAACTAATTAGAATTTAAATAAAAACTTAAAAGTAAAATAAAATAAGTCAAAGAAAAAAAACAAATCAACAATTTAAAATATATTATTTTCATAATATATTATGAATATATATTCATATGAATTTGGATTCATATAAATTCATATTCACATGAATATATATAATATATTAAAGTTTGCTATATAGTTCCCTTTTGCTTATTTAATCCCTCAACATATACATGATTACTATTTCAAGCTTATAATTCCATATTTACTTTCATTTAACACAGGCTTATTTTATTTTTTCATAACCCCTTCTTCCATCTTAAGTTCTTCTCTGATATCATCTGATATCAATATTTCCTTGTTTAGGCATTATCTTCTTTAGACTTTTTAAGTGATAGTATATTGGTAGTAAAGTTTGCTCAATGATGCTCAACATAGATACTGTAGAATTCTGGAGATCCTGAGATGCTTTCAGAGAAGCCATAGAACTATTTTCAAAAAAATATTAAGATATTACTTGCATTTTCCACCATGTTGACATTTGCTTAGGTATTGAAAAGCAAGGTGGGTAAAACTTCCATGTCCTTAAGAATGTTTTGATGAAGCAGTAAAAATTATTAATTGTATTACATTTTGACACTGAGTACATGTAATTTTTATTATTTTGTTTCAAAGGAGGGAAAATATGCATAAAGCATATTATGTACTAAAAAGTACCCTGATTGTCCAGAGGAAAAGCATTTGCCCAATAGTTTGAATTGTAAGATGAAGGAACTACTTTTTTTTTTTTTTTTTTTAATTTTTTTTTTTTCAACGTTTTTTATTTATTTTTGGGACAGAGAGAGACAGAGCATGAACGGGGGAGGGGCAGAGAGAGAGGGAGACACAGAATCGGAAACAGGCTCCAGTCTCCGAGCCATCAGCCCAGAGCCTGACGCGGGGCTCGAACTCACGGACCGCGAGATCGTGACCTGGCTGAAGTCGGACGCTTAACCGACTGCGCCACCCAGGCGCCCCGAAGGAACTACTTTTTCATGAAACTTCTTTTTTTTAATAACAACTTTAAGACAACCTAATATTATTCAAATTTAGGGTATTTGGCAGAAAGTTTGTCTTCAACAAAATGTAAACCTGTCACTTTAAGGAAAACAACCAGTTATGTCCTGATGAATGTTCTACAGCTAGCCCTCTGTGAGAGAAAGAGATCCCAGTTTTGTAGATTGGTAGCCAATTTCTGTGCTGTGAAAACTCTCAGCATGGCTGATTTCAAACTACTAACTTGATGTCACAGAACAGAGTTGAGCATAGATAATTGGGTCTCACAAACTATTGCAAACTACAACACACACTATAGCACACTACTGAAAACTGCCAATGATAAAATTAGACATTCTAAATGAGAATTAGAGTTTTGGAAAATTTGTATCTACCAACATGAACTTGACAGCTTCCCAATTCATAAACAGTTTACTGAAAAGATTATTAGAGATACTAAGAAATGTATTTATATCGTATGTGAAATATTTCAGTATTTAGAAGGTTGGCATAACTCAATGATCCAATATTTTCCAAATCGCCCATGTGTGCTGTTACCAAAGCTTGCATGAGTAAAAGATCTATGCAAAATTTAAGATAGACAAATGGGTTTAATGTGATAAGAGTACATAAGTTTATTGGTACAGTTTTAGATTCCATATTGCAACTAATCTTCAAGACAGTACCACTTATCAAGTTTTGGTGGGTATCAACTTATCTTAAAAAGGCTACGGAAGTACTCCTCCCTTTTTCAATTACGTATTTGTGGGAGGCCTGATTTCTTTATGTCCTTTAACCAAATCAACATATCACAATGGAAGGAATTCCTTATTTTCTTTATTTTCTTTTTAATTTTTTTTTTAATATTTATTCACTTTTTGAGAGACAGAGACAGAGTATGAGCAGGGCAGGGGCAGAGAAAGAGGGAGACACAGAATCCGAAGCAGGCTCCAGGCTCTGAGCTGTCAGCACAGAGCCTGATGCAGGGCTTGAACTCACGAACCATGAGATCATGACCTGAGCTGAAGTTGGACGCTTAACCAACTGAGCCACCCAGGCACCCCAGGAATTCCTTATTTTCAAAATGGAAAGTGAAATTCCAAGTCTGGAATGACTATGTAGAAGAGAGAGAGGGTCAAAACAGAGTTAAACTCACCTCACTGTTGCATTGTTATGACTGGGAATGGACCCTTGATGTTCCTGGTGCTGTAGGTACAGATTAAAGTCCTCCCCAATTTGGGAGGTGGGCAAAGCTAAGTGCTTCAGGGAGAGCCACCGGTTCAGCCCTTCACTGTTGCAAGGGGGATGCATTGTAACTTTTTGGGTGCTTGAGGGATTATTCTGAGAAGATCAGCTCTCATTATATCAGTTTATGTTTTGACTGATAAATACTTCTTATTTAGTTTACGTGTTTCATGGACCCCTATAGGCTTTATTAAGATAGCCTGTATTTGATTTTAAGTTCCCAAAGGAAAGGGACTAGCATAGACCACAGCCAAATTTGTATGTAATAAACAATTGATGGTGATTAATTGCCTTTTATCTATAGCCTGGCTTATGGCACAAAGTTGATATCTTCCTTACTAATCTAATACAAGGTTTAGCCTTTATCCCTCATGCCCAGAAATTTACAGTAATGAAGAAAGCAACTTAGATACAAAAATATCTACCTGAAATAGCTACCGTAACAATGGGTAGGGTTCCAAACATTTGATTGTTAAGTTAATTGTTCAGAAATTGAAAGACATTTTTCTTTGGAGGAAAATACTATACAGGATATTTATATCTCTTGGTGAAGCCAAGTCTAAATATATCTATGATATAGTTTTATATTAATATAGCAATAATACAATGTTTCTATGGGAAACCTATTGAAAGTTGTCTATCAAAGAAACATGCTATTCTAATAGACAAATATTTGATCTTTTCATTTAATGTATACTGTCATAAACATTGAGCTGGATAGGGGAGGGGACAAAATTATGGGGTGAAGGGAGGTGATAGTGAATCTGTGATAGGAGGAGGCTGGGGAAAGAAGGTTGTGAACAGTAATTTCAGGAGTAGAGGGACAAAGGAATTGTAGACTTGAGTTTTTTACTCAAGGTAGGGTAACACTGTAGGGCACACTGGATTTTAGGTTGGCCATCCAATCTCCCTGTTTTCCCCTAGGCCTAAAGGCTTCATCTGCTCTCCCATCCCATGGCCATTACAGCTTATGTTTCCCTCCTTTCTGGTCCACACATCTTCTCTCCTTTAGCTCTGGATGCTAAACAGGACTCATCATAAACAGGACTCTTAATATATTCCAGGCACTCCTTAGTGAATTAGACAGAAGCAGAAAATAGCATATTGTTAACTTTTAATAAATCCTCATGTTACTTCATCAAACTAAATTTAGAGTTTAAAACATAGGTACTCAGAAAATTATTCAACTTAGAAAATTTGTCATCATAATATTTGTTTCTAGAGTAACTGTGTTAACAAGAGTGGTCTGATACAAAGTAAAGATATTGTAGACTTTAATATATACTTATATATAAAGTCTTTTTTTTTTTCAACGTTTTTTTTTTATTTATTTATTTTTGGGACAGAGAGAGACAGAGCATGAACGGGGGAGGGGCAGAGAGAGAGGGAGACACAGAATCGGAAACAGGCGCCAGGCTCCGAGCCATCAGCCCAGAGCCCGACGCGGGGCTCGAACTCACAGACCGCGAGATCGTGACCTGGCTGAAGTCGGACGCTTAACCGACTGCGCCACCCAGGCGCCCCTACTTATATATAAAGTCTATGTTCTAAGTTTTAAGTTTTGTTCTATCAATTCCTCTTATCCCTAATATTTCCATGGCCACAACAACAATATAACCTGAGCTTGGGGAAAGAAGAGTTGCAAGGATTGAGAACAGAATGTTAATTGTAGAGAAATAGTTGAATACGATTTGTATGTGTTCACTTTGATGATTTTTCTTTTGACCAAATAATTTTATGTGTATCTTTCAAGCTGGTTAAGACCTTGATGGAGTTGCCTGTTCCATTAACATTGGTAACTTTGGGGAGGAATTAATAAAATCCATAACACACCTAAAATGAAGGTATTTTATTTTCTTCTCTTGGATAAAACAAATAGAAACAGATGGGGGTAAAGTAGATAATGACTTAGGCTCAGAGACACTGGCAGTTTCAAAGATGAACATTAATTACATCAGATGTTACTTATAGGATTGAATCCATCTGATCCCACAATATTACAACCTCATTTCCTACCCCACCAAAACCCCTATGTATTATTTATTAAAGTTTATTTTTAATCACCATGCAGATATAAGTAGGTGGCTGAGAACAATGAGTTAGGGCTAGAGAAAATGAGTACACACTATATGTGTTTTGCTCTATTTATTAAAGTCTACACTTTTTCACTGTTAATAAAGATAGCAGCATTCTGTGTTTTCATGCTCATTAATCAGCCAATAGCTTCATTGATTCTTCTTGTTAGACAACTCTGTTCAGAAAACTACCAAGATAGTCTCTCTTGCTTACAGAACAACCACAAATATAGCAGCAAAGATTTATCAAAAAACACATCATCTCTTCTTTTCTCCCTCCATCCCTTTGACAGACTATTTTAGCAACACTGCTAGGCACATGGATGTCTTTATAATAGGAAGACAAGAATCCTATTACTTTTCTTTGGTAATATGAAATGTTAGAATAATAACGGGTTAAAGATAGTGAATTTTTCAATCTCTTTTAGGAAGAAACACTATATATTAATATATATTCAATTTTCTGACTCAAGAAGACATTTTAGGAGGGGTATTAAAATTTATTTTAAATTGATAAACAGTAAAATTCAATCTTTATGTTTTGTAGTTGTGTGAGATTGGACAACCACATGGAGTTATGTAGCCACTATTATAATCAAGATATAGAACAGTCTCAACACTGCACCCCAACCCCAAATGTCCTTGGGCTGCCGGTTTATAGTCAGACCTACTTCTTAAACCCTCAGTACCACTGGTCTGTTCTCTATCTGTGTAGTTTTGCATTTTCCAGAATGTCAAATAAAAGGAACCATATAGCATTTAGACTTTTGAATCTAACTTCTTTCAGCCAGCATATTTGAAATATGTTGTAAGTACCAGTATTTCATACCTTTTTATACTTTTTTTTTAACTTCTAATGTTTATTCATTTATTTTGAGACAGAGAGAGAGAGAGAGAGAGAGAGAGAGAGCGCTTGAGCATGGAAAGGGCACAGTGAGAGGGAGAGAGAGAATCCCAAGCAGGGGCTCAAACCCATGAACCGTGAGATCACGAACTGAGCCAAAATCAAGAGTTGGATGCTTAACCAACTGAGCCACCCACGCACCCTCATACCTTTTTATTCCTAAGCCGTGTCCCTTTAAATAGATTTAACACAATTTGAGTACCCATTCTCCATATGAAGGATATGTGGGTAGCTTCTAGTTTTTGGCAAATGAAGTTGCTATACACATTTGTCAGCAGATTTTGGTACAAACATGTTTTATTTCATTTGCATAAATCCTCATAAATACTATGAGTGGCATTTTTGGGTACAAGGTAACTGTGTTTCACTTTATAAGAAACTGCCAAGATATTTTCCTTAGTGGCTATACTATTTTGCATTTCTACTGGTGATGTATGAGAGATCTAGTTGTTCTCCTGCATCCTTGCCAGACATTAGTATTGGCAGGTGTTGTTTGTTTGTTGGTTGGTTAGTTTGTTGGTTGGTTAGTCATTCTAACAGATGGGGAGTGGATTTTTTTTTTAATGTTTACGTATTTGCTTTTGAGTGGAGAGAGAGCACAAGTGGGGGAGGGACAGAAGAGAGAGGGAGACACAGAATCAGAAGCAGGCTCCAGGTTCTGAGCTGTCAGCACAGAGTCCCATGTGGGGCTCAAACTCATGAACCATGAGATCATGACCTGAACCCAAGTCAGATGCTTAACAGACTGAGCCACCCAGGCACCCCTGGGGAGTGGATTTTTTTTAAGTTTATTTCTTTATTTTTTGAAAGAGAGAGAGAGTGACTGGGGGAGAAGCAGAGAGAGAGGGAGAGAGAGGATTCCAAGCAGGCTTCACACCGTCAGCGCAGAGCCCAATGCAGGGCTCATCCCATAAGATCATAACCTGAGCCGAAAGCAAGAGTTGGACACTTAACCCACCAAGTCACCCAGGCGCCCCTGGGGAGTGGATTCTTATTTTATGTTTATTTTTTATTATTACTTTTTTTGAAATTTATTGTCAAATTTGTTTCCATCTTATTTTGTGTTTAATTTGCATTTCTGTAAAGAGTAATGAAGTTAATTATCTTTTCATATGCTTATTAGCTATCTTTGTATTTTCTTTGATGAGGTATGTGTTCAGATCTTTGGCCCGTTGTTATTGGGTTTTCTTATTGTTGAGTTTTGTGAGCTCTTCATATATTCTGGGTGAATATTTTGTCAGATATGTAATTTGAAAGTATTTTCTGAGTTTGTGGCTTCATATTTTATTCCCTGAATGTCTTTCACAGACAGAAAATTTTTAGTTTCGATAAGCCAATTAATCATATTTATCTTTTATGAATTATGCATTTAATGTCATGTCTAAGAAATCATTGTCTAACCCAAGATCTCAAAGATTTTCTCTTAGAGTTTTATATTTTACATTTATGTCTATGACCTATTTTAAGTCATTTTTGGTATAAGATGTGAGTATATATTAAGGTTTATTCTTTTGAATATGGATGACCAAATGTCCCAGCACCATTTCTGGAAAAGATTATCGTTTCCTTATAGAATTGGGTTTGTTCTTTTCTCAAAAATTAGTTGTGCTTTTGTCTAAATCTGGACTCTCTATTCTATTTTATTGATTTATATGTCCATTCTTTTGCTAAAACCACACTATCTCAATTACTGTAGTTTTGTAATGAATTTTAAATCAAATACTGTGAACCCTCCAACTTTATTTTAAAAATTTTGGCCATCTAGTTCCTTTAATTTTCCATAAATATGGTATATATATTTTCATCCTTTTACTTTTAATCTGTATCATTCTATTGAAGTTATTGTAATAGGCAGGTTATCTTTGAGTTTTTTAAAAACCCAGTCTGATAATCTCTGTCTTTTAATAAGTATGTTTAGACCATTTATATTAATGTAATGATATATATGGTTGGATTAATTTGACCATCTTATTACTTTTCTGTTTTTTTCCTCTGGTATTTGTTCTTCTGTTCCACCCCTTTCATAGCTTCTTTTGGATATTTCAATTTTTAAAAATTCTTACATTTTAATTTATGTATTGGTATTTGAATAATATCACCTTGTATTTTTAGTGGTTTCTTTTTTTTTAAATATACATATCTACCTTTTCATTGTTTTCTTAGAGTTAATATCTTACCACTTATTATAAAAAATAGAGGTTATACAACTAGTCAGAAGATGAGTAAGGAAAGAGAGGATTTAAACAACAACATAGACTGATTGAACCTAACAAATATAAACAGAAGTACTTCATCTAACAATTACAGAATACTTTCATTCATTGCTGGTGGGAATGCAGAGTGGTACAACTCCTTTGTACAGTTTGGCAGCTACTTTCAATGTGAAACATACTCTTACCATATGATGTAGCAATTGCACTGTGCTATTTACCCAAAGGAATTAAAAACTTAAGTTCACAAAGAAACCATGCAAGGACATTTATAATCACTTTAGTCATAATTGCCAAAACTTGGAAGAAACCAAGATATTCTTTAGTACATCCAGACAATGGAATATAATTCAGTGCTAAAAAGAGATAAGCTGTCAAACCATGAAAAGACATGGAGGAACTTTAAATTCATGTTACTAAGTGAACAAAACCAATTTGAGAAGGCTACATGTTGTGTGATTCCAACCATGTAACATTCTGGAAAAGGCAAAACAATGGAGACAATAAAAAGATCAGTGGTTGCCATGAGTGTGTGTGTTTGTGTGTGTATGTGTGTGTGTAGTGTGATGAATAGGCACAACACAGGATTTTTAGGGCAATGGAAATACTCTGTGTAAAGATGAGTGTACGTTATCATGTATTTGTCCAAATCCATAGAATATACAATAGCAAGAGTGAACTCTAAGGTAAACTGTACACTTTGGGTGATTATGATATGTCCATGTAGATTCATCTTTGGTAAAAAACTACTCTAAAAAAATAAAGTAGTTTTTAAAAAACCCACAATGACGTATTATCTCACACCTACCAGGATGGCCACTTTCAAAAGAACAGAAAATAACAAGCATCAGTGAAGATGTAGAGAAGTTGCAATCCCTGCACAGTGTTGATGGGAATTTAAAACGGTGCAGCTGCTATGGAAAACAGCATGAAGTTCCTTAAGAAGTTGAAAGTAGAATTTCTTAGCAATCCTACTTCTGGGCAAATTGTGGGATCCAAGGAATTTAACAAAAATCCCCTACCCCTGGACAAGCAGAGCAAGACTAACTCCATTTTGTGCTACACCCACCATCTCATGTATAACCCCCAGATGACCTGCTTATTTGCTTAAGACACTCCTCCACCCTAGTCAAGCCACTGAGCACACCCTTACTGGAAACCGGCTCAAATAGGAATGCGGAACCCCTAACCGCCAAAGAATGTAAACCCTGCCTTTTGCCCGCCAAACTTGCAGGCCAGTTCTGACCAGAGTGATAGGGTAGTTCAAACAGTTACTATAGGGTAAATTGTAATTCAATTTGGCCACCTGCATACGGACTGACATGACTATGCAACTTTCTGTGTGTGTTACAATCAAATTGGCCACTGGCCCCTATAAAACTGCTACGCCTCTTAACCTAGGGGTCCAAGTCCCTGCTCCGCTGTGGCTGTGTCGGGTATACTTGGGCCCAAGCTTGAGCTTGCAAATAAACCCTCGTGTATTTGCATCGGTATCGGCTCCTTGGTGGTCTCTCGGATTCGAAATCGGGTGCATTACAAAATAACTAATAGAATTAAAAGCAGGATCTTGAAGAGATATTTGCACACCTGTGTTCATCACAGAGTTATTCACAGTAGCCAAGAAGTAGAAGCAATCCAAATGTCTAGGTGAATGGATTAAAACTGTGATACACACACACACACACACACACACACACGCACGCATATGATGCAGCCTTAAAAAAGGAAATCCTGTCACATGCTACTACTACATGGACAAACCTTATGCATATTCTGCTAAGAGAAATCAGACACAAAACACCAAATAGTGTATGATTCCATTCATATGAAGTATCATACGAAAGCAGTCAAAACCATAGAAACAAAAAATAGAATGGTAGTTACCAAAGGCAGGTGGAAATAAAAATTAATGTTCCGTGCATACAGAGTTTTAGTGTTGAAAGGTAAAAAAGTTCTATAGATTTGTTGCACAATAACGTGAATATATTTAACACATACTGAGCTGTATACTTAAAAATGGTTAGGATGGTGAATTTAATGTTATGTGGTTTTTACCATATTTTAGAAATTTTAATAAATAAACACTAAGTGATGATAGGCACTCTCCTTTAATAATTAATAAGCAGAATTCTAATAAAATGTTATCTTTATTTTCCCTTTAAATATAGTCCAATAATTTATAAGAAGTGAAATTTTAAAGGTTTCTCTTATCTGAATACTCATAAGCTTGTACAATACTTGATGCTAGAAGAGTGGCTTATAACAATAAAATTATCACTCAATACAACAAACAAATAAACAAAAAAATAGAGGGCTTACAACCTTGTAGTTCCCTTAACGCTTCTCCCTTGTGTTACAGTTGCCAACTGTATTATATCCACACACATTGAAACCCTCTCCCCAGACGATATTATAGTTTGTATTACAACTACGAAACATATTTTAAATAACTTAAGAAAATACATAACCTATTACATTTTCTAAAATGTTTACCATTTCTGTCATTCCTCTTTTATTCCTGAAGTTCTAAGTTTCCCTGTGGTATCATTTCCTTCAGCCTAAAAAACTTTGTCTAGCATTTCTTTAAGGGAAGAGCAATGGAGACAAATTCTCTTCATTTTCTCCATCCAAAAATTATCTTTATTTGCCATCATTCTTGATGGATTTTTTTTTTTTTTTGCTATATATAAAATTCTAGGTTGACTATTCTTTTTACTCAGCACTCTTTAAATATATTGTCTTCTGTCTTTCATGGTTCCTGATGCAAAATCTTCAGTTTTTCAGGTCATTGTTCTGCTGTATATCCTGTGATACACCCCTTCAGCTGCTTTCAAGAATTTTTTTCTTTGTCTTTAGTTTTTGATGGGGTTTTGGAGTGGTGGGGGCTGGAACCAATGGCCAAGAACAAATTCTTGAGACGTCTTTGGTGCAAAAAGGTGATTTTATTAAAGCATGGGAACAGGACCTGTGGGCAGAAAGAGCTGCCCTTGGATTGTGAGAAGTGATTGGTTATAAACTATGGAGTTGGGGGAGGTAAAGGCAAAAGGGAGGCCTCCAGAAGGACTGATACGCTAAAGAAGACACACATAAGATGCCAGGGGCTTTCTATTGTCAAGGTAAGGTGGTTTTCCCTCTAGTAAGACATTAACATTAGGATGGTAGGGGGTTCCTGGAGAAATGGTATTATACTCTGTATTTGCCTCAAGTACTTGTCAGTGGGTGGCAGGTTATAAAGAAATTTAATTTTACCTACCATTTTCTTCTTGGCTTTGTTCCCCACATCACTAGGGAGGAGAGGGTGGTGTTGGGGCTCCAGGAAACTGAGTCTATAGGTTTCTGGAGAATAGGCTATTAATAAGATTGCCTTTTTCTTATTATTCACTAAGATATTTGTAAACTGATGGAGACTCATGTCCCTGCATAACTTTGGTCTCTATCAGTTAACCATTTGTTTTCTTTCCTTTCTTTTGTTCTTGGGCAGCCAGGAATGCTTGAGGAATATCATACATATCTCACTTGGGTGGCGGCAGGGATTGTGTTAGCTTGTGCTTGGCCCTCAGTTTGCCTTATATGGTCCTTTATCAGTTATCAGTACTCTGAGTATAAAATGTTTACGTATGATTTTCTTTGAACTATATAGTTTGGGGTCTGCCTTGTTTTTTGATCCTCAAATTTACATCTTTTTTTCTCTTTTTTTAAATGTTTATTTATTTTTGAAGGAGAGACAGAGATAGAGCGTGAGCAGGAGAGGGAGACACCGAATCTGAAGCAGGCTCCAGGCTCCGAGCTGTCAGCACAGAGCCTGATACGGGGCTTGA
The DNA here is from genome assembly GCF_028018385.1 of Neofelis nebulosa. Lineage (NCBI taxonomy): Eukaryota > Metazoa > Chordata > Mammalia > Carnivora > Felidae > Neofelis > Neofelis nebulosa. The sequence continues at coordinate 72,693,348 of NC_080785.1, read as the reverse complement.
ACCCACGAACCGTGGGATCATGACCTGAGCCGAAGTCGGACGTCCAACCGACTGAGCCACCCAGGCGCCCCTCAAATTTATATCTTTTACCAACATTTCTATAGAGGATTTTCTAAAAACTGTACATACATTCATTTCTCCTATAAGGGTGAACTAATGACTTACAGACTAATACCTGCTCACTCCTAAACTCTCACTAGCTATCAGTTGATCCCAGAACTCCTTTATATTAAGCTTCAGTGAATCCTCAGAATTGTTTACACTCAATACAGCCAATAACCAATCAGATATTGCACATAAATTGAAACTAATTGCCACCCCATAATCTGTAGGTATCCTAAAACTTCTCCTGTATTAAGAAAGTCCAGGGGCGCCTGGATGGCGCAGTCGGTTAAGCGTCCGACTTCAGCCAGGTCACGATCTCGCGGTCCGTGAGTTCGAGCCCCGCGTCAGGCTCTGGGCTGATGGCTCGGAGCCTGGAGCCTGTTTCCGATTCTGTGTCTCCCTCTCTTTCTGCCCCTCCCCCGTTCATGCTCTGGCTTTCTCTGTCCCAAAATAAATAAAACGTTGAAAAAAAAAAAAAAAAAAAAGAAAGTCCACCAGGAGAGAGCTCTGGATGTGGATTATATCATTTTGATTCTGTCTGAATAGTGTTACTTTAAGTGAAGTGAATTTTGGTGCTATGTGATTGCTTAGAATATTGGATATTTAATTTACAACTCTATTATGTTTGTTGGTGGAGTTACAAATATCTTCGAAGATGCTGTTTCTTACAATTCAGGCCTCACTTTCAGTCCATCTATGGGAGAAATTTGTCTCTGGTTTCAAAAGTTTTTTAAAACTTTTTAAAATGTTTATTTATTTTTGAGAGAGAAGGAGACAGAGCACAATTGGGGGAGGGGCAGAGAAAGAGGGAAACACAGAATCTGAAGCAGGCTCCAGGCTCTGAGCTGTCAGCAGAGCCCGACTTGGGCCCGAAATCACAAACTGCGAGATCATGACCTGAGCCAAAGTCAGATGCTTAACCAACTGAGCCACACAGGCACCCTCAAAATTTTTAATACTAGGGAAACCACTGAGCTCCATCATTGCAGTATTTTCTCTATAGCTTAAAAACAGATCTGTGGATCTTCTTTAGTGAGTGTGCAGAAGCATTTGGAATGCATGTTGTGCAATGAGCTTACTTCCAATTAGACCTTATGTTTTGTTTTCTTCCTCATGTCCTATTTTCCTCATCCTCTTATTGAAAGTTTTATAATTTATGAGTTGATATAATCTAAAGTCTTTTTGGAACAAATAATGGATATAAATAAATTAAATATAGCATATTCTTTGATAAACCACTGAATAGCTTGTGATATGCCCCGATTCAAGAGACCCCCCGAAAACAAACCACCAGAGTCCAGAGTCAAAGCCAAGCGGCAAGGGTCGTTTATTTCAGGTTCGAACCCGAACTCCGCGCACTCGTTGCTGGTGACGCTAAGAGGCCCCGAGCAAGGATCTTACACCTTCTTTTATAGACAGGCACAAACAAGTTAGGGATTTTTTTGAGGTTACAGAGCTGTTATAGGTTGACATTTAAATTTGAACGCTCAGCAGAACTTGGTTGGTTCCTGCCTTTATTTCAAACCATTCAGCAGAACTTGATTGGTTCCCGCCTTTATGTCAGACTAAGACCGGGCGTGCCCTGGCTGGTTTCGGGACCGGTGGGGGAGGAGAAAGATCTTTTCTTTGCAGTTGTGAGTACACCTCACAATTTTTCTCTTAGCCTCTCACTTGAAGGGATTGATTCTTCCCAGATAATTTATAGGGGTTTTTTTTTAAGTTTATTTACTTATTTTGAGAGAGAGAGAGAGAGAAAGAGAGTCAGAGGGAAAGGGAGAGAGAGAATCCCAAGCAGACTCTGCCTGCTCTCAATGCAGAGCCCTATGCAGGGCTGGAACTCTCAAACTGTGAGATCACGACCTGAGCCAAAATCAAGAGCTGGACACTCAACCAGCTGAGTCACCTAGGTGCCCCCAAATAATTTATAGTTTTAATAGAAATCAAAGTGCCATTTTGGAAATAGGCAACAAAATTCCAAATTAACTTTGTAAGAAACAAGTGATGAAAATGCCTGAGAAAATATTTAAGAGCAAGTTAACTCACCACTGATGATGAGTTAACTTGCCCTACCATATGTCAAAATAGTTTTTTATAACTACAATCATTAGGAGTATGGGCTTTACACAATTCTGGCCAGAGAGATTAATAAAAAGACACATGTTAGTATATGGCAAAATAAGTATCACAATTCAATTTGATAAATTATCAAATCGTTTGAGAGAAAATTTTATTTCATATTATGCAGCAGGTGAGTTCCAGATGCATTAAAGTATTAATATTTTTAAGAATAACATACAAATCTGAATCAGCTATGTTTTGTGAGAAATTTTTGACATATAAGCAACGGGAAAACACACACACACACACGTGCGCGCACACACACGCACACTCTACCTCTTCCTGTTAGAAGAGACAGAAAACAAAGAATAATAGTCATATTAAACATCTATGTTCATATTAATAACATTAACTTATTAGATAAATTAATAAAAATTAAGTGAGAAGAGATGGTATTGCTAGGGACAGCAAGGAGGAATTGAGAGAATAGTTGGAATTTAAAAAATGGTTAGGGAATGAAGGAAGGACCAAGATGGTGACAAAGGAGGCTCCCGAAAAAGGGTAAATATGTGAGGTAATGGGTATGTTAATTAACTCAGTGATGGGGATTCTTTCATAAGGTATATGCATATCAAATCATCACATTTACACTTAAATCTTACAATTTTATTTGTATTATGTCTCAATAGGGGTAAAAAAAATGATGCCCAGGTAATGTTTCACTGAGATGGTAACATTCGTTGAAAAACTTTAAGGAGGTAAGAAAGCAATTTGCAGGGCTCTCCTGGAGAAGAATTTTCAGGCAGACGGAAGAGCAAGAACAAATACTGTAGTTCACTTAGGAACAATAAAGAGGCCAGTGCAGGAGTAGGGGTGGGTGAGCCAGTGAGCAAGAAGAATGGGGTAGTTAAAAGTGAATACAGCGAGCCAGAGCCAGATTAGAGAGGACTTTGACTCTTATTCTGGATCAAATGGGAGAAGCTGGGAGGTTTCAACAAACCAATTGATTCAGTAGTACTTGGGGCGCCTGGGTGGCGCAGTCGGTTAAGCGTCCGACTTCAGCCAGGTCACGATCTCGCGGTCCGTGAGTTCGAGCCCCGCGTCAGGCTCTGGGCTGATGGCTCGGAGCCTGGAGCCTGTTTCCGATTCTGTGTCTCCCTCTCTCTCTGCCCCTGCCCCGTTCATGCTTTGTCTCTCTCTGTCCCAAAAATAAATAAAAAACGTTGAAAAAAAAAATTAAAAAAAAAAACAAAAAAACAAATGGGAGAAGCTGGGAGGTTTCAACAAACCAATTGATTCAGTAGTACTTACAAAGAATATCTCTGGATATTGGAAACAATTGTGGACAGGCAAATCAGAAGCAGGAAGATCAGATGTGAAGCTTTTGAAATAATCCAGGTAAAAGATGATGGCACCTTAGACCAGGGAAGTGGTAAGAAGGTGGAGAGAAGCTGTAAAATTCTGGATAGATAATGAAGTTGGAGCTGACAAGAATGCTGACAAAAAGTGGTATGTATAATAATTAACTGCACAAGCTCTGGGGTTGGACCCCAGGCTCAAATTCCAGCTTTAGAATTCATAACCATGTTGCCCTGAACAAGTTATTTATCTTTTCTCTGTCTCAGTGTCTACATCACAGGGCGATTTTGAGGATTTAAGGAGATAACCTATGTAAAGTTCTTAGAATAGTACAGGCACAGGGTAATTAATGTGGTTTGTGAAGTGTTGGGGTTTGGAGTGAAGGGCCAAGAAAAAATTCACGATTTGTTTTCCTCGCAAAAGGTGTTTTTATTATAGCACAGGAACAGGACCCAGGGGCAAAAGGAGCTGCCCTTGCATTGTGATGATCAATTGACTATATACTTGGGAGTTGGGGGAGGTAAAGACAAGGGGAAGTTTCCAAAGGGTGTTTCATATGCTAAAGAAGACTCTCAGGATCCTCCCAGCCCAGCCATTGTCAAATGGAGGATGTTTTTCCCTCCAGCAAAGCATTAACATTAAAACAGTTGGGAGTTCCTGGAGGAAAGTTTTACTCTGCTGTTCTCAAGTATTTGTCAATGGGCTGCAGGTTATAAGGAAATTTAATTTTATCTGCATTTCTTTTTGCCTTTGTTCTCCACATCAGTAATCATTAGATAGTGTTATTAGACTTGGATATAAGATGTAGAGTTGAATCAATGCTGATGTTGGAAAACCTAGGAAAAAAAGTATAAAGTGTTATGTGAAAAAAAATATGGTTGCAAAAAATAAAAAAATAATGTGTAATCCAAATTACAAAGTTATTTACATACACACACATAGAAGCACTATAAAAGGAAATACACTGAAATATGTCTGAAGATAGCTCTAGATAATAATATTGTAGATAATTTATTTTCTTTAATATCCCAAACTTTCTACAATAAACATGCATGTCTTTGCATAATCGGAAGAAAGTTATTAAATGTTTTAGAAAACAATTACTTAAAAATTGAAAGTCACCCTATTTTATCTCCTAAATAAAATGAGGGAAATGAAATAAGGGGTGGGAAGGAGAAAGAAAGTTCTTTCCTGAGGTAAGTGGAAAAGAGTTGGAAGAGAAATGGAAAAGTATATGGGTATGTGAGAAAAGATTACACAAAATACTATCAACCGAATTCTAAGTAAAAACAGGAAAGAAAGGAAGGCTCTCTGGGTGTCTGTAATCTCCCTCAAGGTTTAGGAACTGGAAGGTGGCTAGTGAGAGTTCTCCAGATGGCCAGTAGGGGGTTCTTGTGGTCCAGGAAGCCTTGTAGCCCAGAATAAACCCATGCCTGGTGGAGAATAAAGGGACTTGTCCAGATGGAAGAAGTCTTGTCCACATTTGTGTGTATATTCCTAAATCCTAGAATCAATGAATGTTAGATCTAAAAGGAACTTGCAGGATTTTCCAGCCTAAGTCTTCATTTTAAAATTAGAAAAATGAAATGCAGAGAGGTGACTTACTAGAAGTTACATAGCTAGTGAGACACACAATTAGATAATACTCCAATCTAATCAGTGCTTTTTCTGATAACTTACATTGGTAGAAACTGAGGCATGGTAGTACAGAAGTGACATTATCAATTGCAGCCCCAAAGTGATCCAAGTGTTGAAAGTACTGATCTCCAGTTTTATTTTCACAAGGTAATAATAATAGCATATGATGTTTGGAAATATATCATATATGTCTATTATACCTACTTTGTGTTTTTGATGTGGAGCTTAGCCCAATTCTAAGGCTCAGGAATTGTCCAAGGAATGCCCATTATTCATAGTTTGGTAGTTATTAATAGTTTTCTTTTTCCTTTCCTGGCTTAGACAACCCAAGGAATCAACTGTCATTCTCAGCTTTATTGGTAGCAAAAAACAAACAAGAAGTCTCAAAATGTACCACTTTAAATACACCAGATCTTTGAAATTGATGAAGTTAGGTGTAACTCTGGGTTGTTTTCTACCAGCACCTGGTCCTTAATATCCTCATCGTTTTAAGCTCTTCCTTCAAAGATTCAGTTCAAAATACCTCCTCCTGTTAGCCTCATGGTCCTCATTGCCCAGTGCCTTCCTCCCTTGTCAAGTATAGCCTTCTTCTTTTCATTCATTAGTTTCAATCATCCAATTCACACATATTTATCAAATTCCTTCTGTAAGCAAGTTTTTGTGCAAGAAGCCGTGGGGCAATACAAAGGAAAATGATTATTGGTCATTGACTCCAAGGAATCGATGGTTTAGTATAGGGAGGTAAAGATGCCTGCATATAGCTAAAACACAGGCTGCCTATGGTTTCAGATGAGAGTGGCACAACCAAAATGGTAAGGAATTTTTTAGAAATTGATACTGCTTCCAACCAGGAAAATTTGGTACAGTTTCATGGGGAGCTGATATTTAATTAGGACTTTGAAGGTGGAGAAGGATATGGCAGATAGAGGACATGGATCCTCCTTCCACCACAATCCAGCTCTCCTATGTAAAAATGGATTTTAATAAACAATTATCCAGCTTAAACACTGAACATGTAGTAGCTGCAAATTTATCTTCCCATGTAAGAACGTTCTATCATCTCACAAGAAGATGAGGCATTAGTCCTGGGCAGTCCAGACAACACATCAGCTGGAGGAGGAGGCACATTGTCAGCGATGTTCCTTCTCAGCACCAACTCAACTTTATACATCAAAGGGTAACAATTAACGATCACTTTGCAAAAGTTGGTCACTCTGGAGTAGTAGCCAGGGTGATAATGACCATCAGTGACTCAGGGTCCTTTGAATCTATTAGACAAGGGGACTGGTTAATAGAACTATCTTGTGTAATACAAATGTCAATAAAAGGGGCAGCCAACTAGGCTGGGCAGGGGAAGCAAGCAGTCCTACAGTGTCGAGGAGAGTGAAAAGTGATCAGAATTTTAAAAGTCTTTGCAATCAATGGCATAGAGGTTGAGATGACCTTCTGAAGAGAATCTATTTGGTGAGGGATTAGAAAATGGAAGAAATGCTCGTTCCACTGCAAGGCAAAGACAGAAAATATTAAATCCAAGGCCATATTTCTTACCTATGAGCAATGGCTTAATAAGTTCCAGACAGCAGCTTTCTCTTTTAACAAATAGCTGATAGCACCTCCTTCTTAGTATCCACTCACCCAATCCTGAAGCACTCACCAACCCTCCAACACCCCCCCTCCCTGCCCCCGTAAACCCTAGTGACAAATCAGATTGGCATAGTTCAAGAAGAGAGATAATCACCACTGGATAAATTATGCTAGTGTTAGATTTTTTTGTTCAACTATAATTACAGTGTTATATTAGTTTCAGATGTACAACAATATGATGATTGAACAACGCTACACATTTTTTAGTGCTCATCAAGATAAGTGTACACTTAATTGTGTTAGTGTTAATTTTGAAAACCACATCCCAAACCACAAAGTTTATGGCAACAAAATCAGGTAGAGCCAGGTATACCTGAGAGAACTTGCAAAGCCCTTTAAACACAGGCAGGGGCAAAAGTGATTTAAAAATATGAAGACTGAGAGTGAGATCACTGCATATTTGCAAAGTTGTATGCATTGGGCCCTTCTGTGAGCAGCTACTTCTTTTCTTGGGAACCCCCTAATGCATTTTCACCCAGGGTAGAACAATTTCCCTGCACTTAGCAGACCCATCATGGCCAGTTTCCTGAATCTGAGGCAGTTTGGTTAAAGTTTGATGCTAATGAGATTTGCATCAAATACACAGTCTTCCTGTGGCCATTTCCTGTTGTGCCAAGAATAATTCTGTTCATAGCTCCAGGCAGAACAAAAGTTCAGCTTCAAGCTGCCAATTAAAGTGTTTTGAATGGGAGAAGGACAGCAAAGATAAAAAGTATAAGATTATTCAGAAGGAAAAAAAAATCCAAATACATGAAATTCTGATACCACTAACCAGAGGTTGTACTGATATCTCTATGCGCCAAGAACAGTAATGAAAGGCAGATCTCAGAAGAGAAGTGGTATGTGGGATGAAGTTAGAATCCATTTGGGAGATGGATCATTAGTCCATCAGACCGTTAATATGTAAAGCCTTACAACACTATCATCCTTGAATTGAGTCCCATGGGGATTGTTTTAGTTATCTATTGCTGCATAAAAACCTCTCCAAAGTTTAGTGGCTTAACACAACAAACATTCATTATCTCGCAGATCTCTTAGTTTTCTGGGGGTCAGGAATCTTCTGACATGGCTTAACTGCATCTCTGGCTTTGTGTCTGTCACAAAGCTGCAATCAGGGTATCAGTGAGGGCTGCAGTTGCAGTCATCTCAAGGCCCAGTTCACGGGGGATCTACTTCTAAGCTCAGTCACGTGGCTATTGGCAAACCTCAGATTCTTGGCTGTTGTCTGAAAGATGTCAGTCAGTTCTTTGCCACATGGATGTCTCTAGTTCATAGCATAGCAAATGGTTTATCTCAGAGAGCAAGTCAGGAGAGAATGAGAGAGGGCTCAAAACAAGCCACAGACTATTAAAAATCTAATAACTTCACTTTATAGCAAAAAATATTATAAATATAAAGTACATAAGTATTTCTACAGAAAATAAGAAAATAATGTTAATAATTTTAAAAACTATAACATTTGCCATGATTTCCAGGCTTCTTTTACATGCATGCTTATTATTTAATCCACAAAATAAATTTTGAGGTAAGCAGTCACTATGATCATTAGATGTAAAATGCAAAATCTTAGTCTTAGAACTAAGTTGAACTGAGTTGCCCTGCTTCTAAGTATTATTTTTAGGAAAAATTGTAAATAATTGGTATTTCTGGATTAATGACTCTGTCTAGGCCTATAATGATACATAGCAGTTGCTAAATTGGGCCAATTTCTTTTTTTTTTCTCAATTTGTGTTTTACCGAGAGATCCTAATAACTTGAAAGAGGTTCCATGCTAAAGGAGAATTATACTGATGAGGACATTTGTTTGCTGGCCAGGAATCACTAATCATCACCCAGCAAACATTTACAGTCATCACCTTGGTTATTTTATTTTCTGATGTTGAATTATTGTCTTAAATAATGCCATTGTCACGAATTGAATTGTCCAGTAAAGGTATGGAAAAGGAATTATCAGGATAATACATTACTGCTATATATTCAAAGGATCTGACATTTCAATATTTGCATTATTTAGTAATGTTTCTTGCCACATACAGGCATCCAGGGATATTTAATTAGTCTACATGTGATAGAATGGCACATTTCCCACACATTGCAGTAAACAAGCAAGCAAGCAAACAAACAAATTACTGCCCTAATCAGGAAGATGCAATAAAAATGAACTTTATAATATACTTCCCCACTGGGACAGAACAAGAACAAAAAAAAAAACTCTTTGAGCATAATAAGGGATCTAACAATGTACGAACAGTGCAGGAGATTTATCCTTGAAGTAAAGTATATTTCTTTCTTTTTTTTAAGTTTATGTATTTATTTTGAGAGAGAACAAGCAGGGTAGGGGCAGAGAGAGAAGGGACAGAGAGAGAATCCCCAGCAGGCTCCCCACTATCAGTGCAGAGCCCAATGCAGGGCTTGAACCTAAAAACCATGAGATCATGACCTAACCTGAAACCAAGAGTCGGACGCTTAACCGACTGAGCCACTCAGGCAGCCCACATTTTCTTTTTTAAAGTAACTGAAGTCAATCAGAAGAGAAAGAAAAAATAAGCTGCCAAGAGACCAGACAGCTCAGTGACTTTTTTTTTTAACCTCTACTTCCTCCAGGACTAAAGATTATCCTCTCCCTACTCAGTAACAGAAATGGTGGAGAAAGAGCAGAGTTCTAAAAATGGGGCTAGGAAGCAAGCCCAGCTTAGTATTGAAGAGGTGAGGCATTTTTAGTGAATAGAAGAAATGAAGAGTGAGGCACCAAAGATGGCTAGGTCTGGGGAGAAAGGAATAAAGCCTAGGGTTGGGGTGCATATCCTCTCCATCAAAGGAATGACCTCATAGGTATATAAAGAGATGTAGGCCCTGAAGCTTCCTGCTAGTGGATGATGAAACTGGATGGGTTATTGAATGCAGGTACCACACTTAACAGGATACAAAATTTCACCTTTTGCTCTCTGTTTATGTGGATCTCTTACTGTGAATTTTATTATTTCTTCCTCGGTTCCAGGTTTGGGAGAGACAAGTCTTTTGGTACCCCCATTCATGGGCCCATCTCTGATCACAGACTGGCTCCTGGGAACTCTTTGGTAAAAATGATGGTAAGACCAAAAAGCTGTGTTGGCCTTACATGGCTAACTCTCCAGTAAGTCTAGCCACCCTGACAATTTTCTCAGCAACAATATGGTATATTTCATCTCTCAGTATAGCACCTAAATTTGGAAAATTGTTGTCTCTTTGGTTTTATGAAACTGTAAATAGATTAGCATTTGTGTTCATTTAATCTTTCCTAAAGCAAATAGGCTCCAAGTCCTGTACAGTTCCTTGGGAAAAGTCAGAAGCTGAGACAGATGGGCTAGAATTTCTAGTTCCAAGGGGAACTAGAAACTGTAGGTGTATGTCAGACATGGTATTTCTCTGTACTTTCATAATTTTAGCACTTGGCTTCGATGGAAGACTTTTCAGGAAGTAATGGTGTGAAGTGTTGCAAGGTGCCTTTCTCTGCAAGCGTTTTTTGTTTGTTTGTTTTTTTCTTTTTTCTTTCTCTCTCCAAATTTTTATTTAAATTCCAGTTGGTTAACACAGTGTAATATTGGTTTCAGGTATAGAATTTAGGGATGTATCACCTACATACAACAGTCTCTGCTAGGGTTTTCAGTTTTTGCTTATGTTGCGGCTTTTCTGGAAATTTGAGGCAAATAAGATTATCTTATTACAGATGACCATTACTTTCCTTCAGTTAAAGTTAAAACAGATGACCATTACTTTCCTTCAGTTTTATGACCCATTGTGTGTGTGTGTAGCTATTCCTTAGGTGTTCTTATTTACATCCTGGGTATGAATGCCCATTTGGCAGCTGAGGATAATGTCATTTACTGTAGCAGCTGCTGTTTCTCACCAGGTGTGAGGTGGGCAGGTTAGAGATTATTGCCCTTAACAATGCATAAATCAAAAACACTACAACAGGTTTTTGAAGACAGACCTAAAGTACAAATTTAAAACTTAGCATCTGTTTAAGGACTGCAGGTCTTGGTATCCACTCTGGTAAGTGGAGATTTGTGTTTTTTCCTCCAGATATTCTTTGAGAATACACTCTTTTCACCTTTGGCAAACATTTCTCTTTTACTAATAGCCTGTGTCTGACTCCTTGGTTTATTCAGAAACACTAGGGATATGGCATAATAATGTTTATCAAATTTAAGCCAGCAACCCAGTCTTACTGCTTTTGAGTAAAATGAAGAGTTGAATGGAATATATTGACTTATCTGTCACCAAAATTCAACAGAAAAAAAAGTGTACTTGCTTTCGTAGCAGACTGAAAATTTAAGTGGAATAAGAGAAAATAAGTAAAGTAACTGAAGAGATTCAAAGCTTGCCCACATTTGGGAAACTTTCATGCTTTTCCAGCAATGCAGATAAATAGCAATCTTGGGGTTCCATTGCAAGACATTATGTTTTCAATTTCTAGTTCAGGTGCCATATTGTGGACTATATTTGTCAGGGTTCTCTAGAGAGACAGAACCAATAGGCTGTATATATCTCTATATGTATGTGTCTATTTATCTATCAATTTATTTTTTTAAATTTTGTAATGTTTATTTATTTTTGAGAGACAGAAACAGAGTGCGAGTGGGGGAGGGGCAGAGAGAGAGGGAGACACAGAATCCAAGTCAGGCTCCAGACTCTGAGCTGCCAGCACAGGGCCTGACGCAGGGCTTGAACTCATGAACCGTGAGATCATGACCTGAACCGAAGTCAGACCTGAACCACCCAGGCGCCCCATCAATCAATTTATTTAAAAGAATTGGCCTACATGAGCAAGTCCAAAATCTGGAGAGAAAGAAAGCAGGCAGCCTGGAGACCCAGGGAAGAATTAATGTTTTGTCTTAAGTCAGAAGATAATCCAGAGGCAGAATTCCTTCTTTCTTAGGAGATTTCAATCTTTTTCTCTTAAGATCTTCAACTTGAGTGAATAAGGCCCACTGTATTATAGAGGGTAATCTACTTTGCTCAAAGTCTACTTAATTACATCTAAAAATTTCCTTCACAGCAACATCTAAATTGGTATTTAACTAAACAACTGACTTTCATAATCTGACCAAGTGGATATGTATTCCAATTTTTTTTAGCACCATTTGCTGAAAGATTATCCATTCTTCATTGAATTGCCTTTGTACCTTTGTCAAAAATTAGTTGACAATATTTTCAGAGGCTATTTATGGTCTTCCTATTCAGATGGGTTTCACTGATCTATGTATTACACTTTTAGTAATACTACACTGTTGTATTACTATTGCTTACAGAAGTCTTGAGATTACTCAAAAGAAATCCTCCCATATTGTTCTTTTCAAAATTATTTAGACTATTCTAGTGTCTTTGTTTTCCACATAAGTTTTAAAATTGATTGATATCAACAAAAAAGCTTGCTAAGATTTTATTGGGATTGGATTGGATATGTAGATCAAATTGGGAAGAATTGACATCTTAACCATATTGACTTTTCCAATCTATGTACATTTATTCTGAATTTATTTTGATATTCTTGGATTTCTTTAATCAGTATCTTACAGCTCTGCATACAGAACTTGTATATTCTTGGATAGATTTATACTTAATTCATTTTTGGTGACATTATAATTTTGTTTTATTTTAGATTACTAATATTAGTATGTAGAAAATCAACTGACTTTTGTATACTGACTTTGTTTCCTGAGCCCTAGCTTAACTCACTTATTACTAGTTTCATCCAGTAAGTTTTTTAATATATTCCTTGGTGTTTCCCACATAGGCAATGCAGTCTTCTGCCAACAGAGAGTTATATGTCTTTTTTGTGATAGGTGTAACTTTTCTTTCTTTTTCTTACCCAAATGAACTAGCCAAGTCTTCCAGTACGGTGCTGGCTATGAGTGGTAAGAAAGGATATCCATGCCTTGAGTCTGATAGTGAGGGTAAAGTATTCAGTCTTTGGGCATTAAGTATGATGCTAGGTTTTCTATATGTATCCTTTGTTAGGTTGAAGGAGTTTCACTCTGCTCCAAATTGGGGAGGTTTTCATCATGAATGGGTTTTGAAGTGTATCATATGATTTTTTATACTCATTGATATGATAATACAGTTTTCTTTCTCACTCTATTAATATGAATTACATTGGTTTAATTTATGAGAATTAAACTAGCATTGTATTCCTAGGATGAACCCCATATAGGCATGATGTATTATTCTGTTTATATATTAATGAGTTTTATTTCATATGTGTTGTTAGAGATCTTTGCTTCTATGTTCATGAGTGATATTGGTCTTTAGTTTTCTTTTGTTGTAATGTTTTAGTCTGGTTTTGATATCAGGGTAACTATGACCTCAGAAAATAAATTGGAAAATATTCCCTTCTTTTCTATGTTCTGAAAGATACTGTGTGGAATTTATATTATGTTTTCCTGAAGTATTTGAACAAATTCACCAGTGAAACAATCTGGGCTTGGTGTTTCTTCTTTCTTATGTTTATGGAATATTTTTAATTAATAAATTAATTTCTTTAATAGATATAGGGATATTCAGGTTATCTGTTTTCCTTGAGGGAATTTTGATAGTTTGTATTTTTCAAAAAATTATTCAATTTCATCTAAATTTTTGAATTTATAGTTATAGGATTGTTCTTAACATTTCTTTATTATCAATTTAATGTCTATGGATAAGTAGTGATAGCCCCTTTTATCATTCTTCACATTGGTAATTTTTGTCTTTCTTTTTCTTTCCTTCTTAGCATAGCTAAAAATTTGTCAGTTTTATTATTCTTTGCAAATAATCAGATTTTGGCTTCACTGATCTTCTCTATTGTTTTCCTGTTTTTAACTTGATTGATTTTTGTTCTCATTTTTACTGTTTCCCTTTTTCTGCTTGTATATGTTTAGTTTGCATTTCTTTCTTTAACTTGAATTTTCTTTCCTAGATGGAAACCTAGGACATTGATTTATTGGTAGGTCTTTCTTCTTTTAAAATATATTCATTTTATGCTATAACTAGCCTCTTGGCACTGCTTTTGCTGCATCCTACAATTCAAAAAAAAATTTAATGTTTATTTATTTTTGAGAGAGAGAGAGAGCGCATGCGTGCATGCATGAGTAGGGGAGGGGCAGAGAGAGGGAGACAAAATCTGAAGCAGGCTCCAGGCTCTGAGCTGTCAGCACAGAGCCCAGGGGAGGGCTTGAACTCACAAACCATGAGATCAGGCCCTGAGCCGAAAAGGGATACTTAACCAACTGAGCCACCCAGGTGCCCCATCCTACAATTTTTGATAAGTGTATTTGCATTATAATTAAGTTCAAAATATTTAAAATTTCCTTGATTTCCTTTTAACCCACTGATTATTTAGAAAGGTATTGTTTATTTTCCAAGTATTTGGGTACTTTTTTTTTTTTTTAGCTTTAGTACTGACTTTTAGTTTAATTCCATTATGGTATCAGAGTATCCTTTGCATAATTTATATTCTTTTATATTTGTTAAGTTTTACTTTATGAACTGGAATGTGGTCTAGCTTTGTGAATGTTTCATGTGCAATTGAGAAAAGTGTGTATTTTGACGTAGGTGTTTAGAGTGTTCTATAAATATCAATTATGCCAAGTTGGTTTATAGTGGTGTTCAAGTGTATATTTATCCTTACTAAATTTTTGCCTGCTTGTTTGTGGTGGTGAAGTCTCCAACAATAAAAATGGATTTATCTGTTTCTCCTTTTAGTTTCATCAGTGTTTGTCTCATGCATTTTGATGTCATATTGTTAGGTGCATACATGTTTAGGGTAGTTATGTCCTCTTGGAGAGTTGACCCTTTATTATTGTGTAATGTTGCTTTTTATTCTTGAAAATTTTCCTTGTTCTGAAGTTGGCTTGGTCTAAAATTAATATAGTTACTTCAGCTTTCTTTGATTTGTGGTATAACTTTTTCTATCCCTATACTTTAACATTTTTTGTTGAAATAAATTTCATATATCATAAAATCTAGCATTTCAAAGTGTCCAATGGAATGGTTTCCATTATACTCAGTGCTGTGTGACCATCAGTATTATCTAATTCTGGAATATTTCCATTACCCCAAAATAACTTCTAAGCTGTTGACAACCAATCCTGATTCCCCACTGCCTCCAATGCCTGGCAGTCCCTAACGTACTTTCAGTCTCTATGGTTTTGCCCATTCTGGCTATTAGACATAAATGGAATCATATACTATGTGACATTTTGTGTCTGACTTCTTTCATTTAGCCTAATGTTTGCAGGGTTTTCCACTTGCAACATATTTCAGTACTCCATTGCTTTTTATGGCTGATTAATATTTCATTGTATGAACATATCACATATTGTTTTTCCATTCATTAGTTGCTGGGCATTAGGATTATTTCAATTTTTAGGCTATTACAAATTATGCTGTTATGAACATTTGCGTACAAGTTTTTGACTGAACATGTGCTTTCAATTGTCTTGAATATATCTATAAGAAGAATTTCTTGGTCATATAGTAATTCTTTGTTTAACTTTTTGAGGAACTGCCAAACTGTTTTCTATAGCAGGTCCACCCCTTTGCTTTAGTCCATATGATTCTATATTCGAAGTGGGTTTCTTGTAGATGACATGGATTCAGGTCTTGCTTTTTTTTTAATATATTTTTTTTAATATTTATTTATTTTTGAGAGAGACAGAGACAGAATGCGAGTGGGTTAGGGGCAGAGAGAGAGGGAGACACAGAATCTGAAGCAGGCTCCAGGCTTTGAGCCATCAGCACAGAGCCCGATGTGGGGCTCGAACCCACAGAGCTGTGAGATAGATCATGACCTGAGCCGAAGTCAGGCGCTCAACCGACTGAGCCACCTAGGCGCCCCTATGTCTTACTTTTTTATCCAATATGAAAATCTCTTTTAACAGTGCATTTAGACCATTCACATTTATAGTGATTATCGATTGTTGGATTAGAATGTACCATCTTGCTGTTTTCTATTTGTTGCATTTGACTTTGTTTCTTCATTTTCTGACTTCTCTCATTTCACTTGAATATTTTTTGTGATTCCATTTTATCTCATCTATTCATTTATCATTCATACTTCATTTTAAACTTTTAAAGTGCTTTGTAAATATAAACCATGGGTTTACAATATATATTTTCAAATAATCCAACTGTCTTCAAATAATGCTGTACCTTTTCATATGTAGTAACTTAGAATATTTCCAATCAGTCTCCATTTTCAGTAAAAATAAACTCTTTCTGTAAAAATAAGCTCTTCCTCACATTTGCCAAGACCCATCATCTGATACAACCACAATGAAATGTAGTAAGCTCATATAAAGTAGCTTACAAAACTACTCCTTCAGTTAAGTGGTTCATTTTATGTAAGTTGCTATTCATAATGAAGATGGAGAAAATAGGTTATAGATAATTACACCATATTTGAAAGCTCATTTTCATGAGTGACTGCAATTAAGAAAAATACTGTACAATTTTATCTAATAAATCATAGTGCAAAAAATCAAGATGATCCTGTTTTTGTAGTGATGGCTCCTTAATTGTTCCCTATTTAGCTTTGTATTTGCCAATGTCCATACAAGTGCCAGTCTCCATTGAAATGGGATTTGTTTTTTGTTTTTTGTTTTTTTTCTGGTATTAGGAATAAATGAAGTTCTTACCTGGAATATAAACCAAAACAATAAACATAGGTAAACCTAACAAAAGTTGTTGCAGTATAAAGTAGTTTAGTCACATTGTAGGAGAGTTTAGCAGTATTTCTTTTTTTTAATTTTTTAATTGTTATTTATTCTTAGTGAGAGAGAGAGAGCGTGAGCAAGCGTGGGAGGGGCAGAGAGAGAGGGAGACACAGAATCCGAAGCAGGCTTCAGGCTCCGAGCTGTCAGCACAGAGCCTGACGCGGGGCTTGAACCCACAAACTGTGAGATCATGACCTAAACTGAAGTCTAGGCTTAACCGACTGAGCCGCCCAGGCGACCCAGCAGTATTTCTTAAAACTGAAAATGTGTACACCCTGCGACCCAGATGTCCTGCTTCCATGTGTATACAAGGAGATATGTAAAATGCTGTTTTGTTATTATAGTGGTATGAAATAAAACACAGCCTAAATGTCTATCAACAGATAAATGAGCACTGCATATGCATGGTAATCAAAATAGAATAGATAAAAGTGGCATATTCATATGACATGATACTATGTAGCAGTTAAAAGGAATGCATTAGCTCTCCATGTGTGAACAGAAATATATGTAAGTGTTTTTTATGAGACTAAGAAAGCTGCCCATTACACATGGATAGAGAAGTAGGACAAATGCTAAGAAGACTCAAAGTTATAACCATTGTTAAATGGTTCCAGAGACAGACTGGGATAGACAGAGTGGGAGAAAGCTGGAATTGTGTTTCATATTCCAATAAAAATTTAATTTTTATTACAATGTTTTATTTTTTATAAGCCATATCAGTAAGATGAGTCTAAAATATACTGACACACATGCCCCCACACCCCCCCCCCCAAATATCACTTATTTAAAATAACAAAGGTTTATTTCATACTCATTTTGCTTGTTTATCATGGTTTGGCAGAGGTGACTATTCATTTAATTTACTCAGGGACTTCTGATGGAACAGCCACTATGTCAAAAGCTAGAGGATAAAGGAAATGCTAGTGGCTTTTGCACCGACAATTAGAACCACGAACCTGGGGGGCGCTGGGGTGGCTCACTTGGTTAAGCATCCAACTTCAGCGCAAGTCAAGATCTCATGGTTTGTGGGTTCAAGCCCTGCATCGGGCTCTGTGCTGACAGCTTGCTCAGAGCCAGGAGCCTGCTTCGGTTTCTGTGTTTCCTTCTCTCTCTGCCATTCTCCTTCTCACCCTCTGTCTCTCTCTCTGTCTCTCAAAAATAAATAAATGTTAAAAAAAATTTTTTTAAATATTAAAAAAAAATGTTGAGCCTGGAAGTAGTATTTAACAGTTCTACTCACAAGTAATAGGCCAGAAATAATCATATGGTGCCACTAACCCGTAATTAGTTGAGAGAGTGCCATAAGCCAAGAATATGAAGAAACAGAAATATTCAGCGTGAAAAATTAATGCCCACCACACAGCAGAGTTTATTTTTCCTACAAGTGATTATCTAAAAATTGAATGAAACAGTAATTTAGTTAATGAAAAACGTATGGCAAATGTAAATGCACAGGCTAATATGACAATTATGTGAATTTATAGCATAAAAAACTTTGAGTAATGGATTAATGTAACTTTTGAAAGAGTATTCTCACCGACAAGTTACAAAGTTTTGTCCCTGGTCTTGAACCTTGCAGCATTTTTATGAGGGAAATGCATGAAAATAATTTATGCAGATGACATTCCCTTAATGGTGAATAATATTTACTACATCTTACAGTCACTAGTCGTGAGAAAGGAGCATAGGCCCATTTGCTTCCAGCCAAAATGGAATATTAGAGAACAGATTTTTTTTTTTAATTGAGGATAGTTGACACACTATGTTACATTAGTTTCAGGTGTACATCAGTGATTCAATGTCTATATGTTATGCTCACCACAAATGTAACTACTATCTCTCACCTTACAGTATTATGACAATAACTGATTAAATCCCCTGTGCTATGCCGTTTAGTCCTGTGACTTATTTATTCCATAACTGGAAGCCCATATCTCCCGTTCTCCTTCATCCATTTTGCCCAGTCCCCCACAGTCTTCCCCTCTGGCAACTGTCAGTTTGTTCTCTGTTTTTATAGGTCTGATTCTGCTTTTTTGATTGTTTATTAATTTGCTTTATTTTTAAAATTCCACATATAAATGAAATTATACAGTGTCTTTCTCAGTCTGACTTATTTCACTTAGCATAATACCCTTTAGTATTTGTGACATTTGTGACAACATGGATGTCACTATCTCATTCTTTTTTTATGGCTGATTAATATTGCAGTGCATATATATATATATATATATATGTATGTATATATATATATATATATATATATGCTGCATCTTCTTGATCCATTTTTCTATTGATGGACACTTACATTCCTTCCATATCTTGGCTATTGCAAATAATGCTGCAGTAAACATACAGGTGCATATATCTTTTCAAATTAGTGTTTTTGTTTTCTTTGAGTAGATACCCAGTAGTGGAATTATTGGATTATGTGGTATTTCTATTTTTAATTTTTTGAGGAACCTCCAACTGTTTTCCACAGGGGCTACACCAGTTTGCATACCCACCAACAGTACATCAGGGTTTCCTTTACCCCACATCCTACCAACACTTATTACTTCTTGTCATTTTGATTTTAACCATTCTAACAGGTATAAGGTAATATCTCACTATGATTTTGATTTGCATTTCCTAGAATATTAGTGATATTGAGCATTTTTCGTATGTCTGTTGACCTTTAATATGTCTTCATTGAAAAAATGTCTATTGAAGTCCACTGCCCATTTTTTAATTAGATTGTTGTTTTTGTTTTTGTGTTTTGTTTTTTGTTTTTTGGGGGGTTTTTTGGTATTGAGTTGTAGAAGTTCTTTACATATTTTGGATATTAACCCCTTATCAGATATATCATTTGAAAATATCTTTTGCTTTTTTGTTTTGTTTATGGTTTCTTTTGTGTTGCAAAAGTTTTTATTTTGATATACTCACAATAGTTTATTTTTGCTTTTGTTTCCCTTGCCTTAGCAGACATATCTAGAAAAATGTTTGCTCAGCTGATGTCAGAGAAATCACTGCCTGTGTTCTTTTGTAGGATTTATATGGCTTCAGGTCTCACATTTAGATCTTCAAAACATTTTGAGTTTATTTTTGTGCATGGTGTAAGAAAGTGGTCCAGTTTCACTCTTTTGTGTGTAGCTGTCCAGTTTTCCCAACACCATTTGTTGAAGAGATTGTGTTTTTCCCAACGCGTATTCTTGACTCTTTTGTTGAAGAGTATTGACCATATAATTGTGGGTTTGTTTCTAGACTTTCTATCCTGTTCCATTTATCTATGCATCTATTCTTGTGCTAGTACCATTCTGTTTTGATTATTACAACTTTGTAGAATATCTTTAAATCTGGCATTGTGATACATCCAGCTTTCATTTTCCTTCTCAAGATTGCTTTGGCTATTTGAGGTTTTCTGTGATGCCATACAATTTTTAGTATTATTTTTTCTAATTCTGTGAAAAATGTTATTGGTATTTTGATAGGAGTTGCATTGAATCTGCAGATTGCTTTGGGTATTGTGAACATTTCAACAATATTAATTCATCCAATCCATGAGCATAGAATATCTTTCCATTTTGGATTGCATTATTTTCAGTTTCTTTCATCGGTGTTTTATGGTTTTCAGAGTACAGGTCTTTCATCTCCTTGGTTAAATTTATTACTAGGTATTTTTTTCTTTTTGATGAAATTGTAAATGGAATTGTTTTCTTAATTTCTCTTTCTGCTACTTTGTTATTATTGTATAGAAATGCTACTGGTTTCTGGGTAGTAATTTTGCATCCTGCAACTTTACTGAATTCATTTATTAACTCTAGTAGTTTTCAGTGGAATCTTTTGGGTTTTCTATATACAGTAACATATCATCTGCAAATAGTGACAGTTAAACTTCTTCTCTTCTTTATTTCTTCCTTTTTCTTGTCTGAATGCTGTGGCTAGGACTTCTAGTACTATGTTGAATAAAAGTGGCAAGAGTGGACATCCTGTCTTGTTTCTGATCTTAGAGGAAAAGCATCAAAGAACAGAGTTACATTCCCACCTAAAACAAGTAAAAAACTGTATGTAATAAAATAAACAATAATATTCAAGACTTTAGAGGTAAGACTACAAAGGATGGTAACACATGAAATATGAGAAATGAATAGAATGAGTCCTGTGATTAACCCAGCCTACCGCCTTGTGAAATTTACCAAGCTGTGGTTCAAAAAGAAGAAATCTAGGTAGGGCTCAGCAGTTTCACTGGTTAAGGAAAAGAATCTCAGAATTTTCAGAGATCAAGGGAACTAGAGTTCATTGGAAAAGTACTAGAAAGTAGCACGTTGAATAGAGAGAAATATCTGGATAATATTTGGAAGATTACTGGTAGGTAGATGTATACAAGGACTCTTCCCAAGACTAGAAAAGAACTACTAAAAATGATTAGAGGGAACAGTACTCAGAGACCACTGCAGACAGGAATGGTGCCTTTCTCCATCAGCCAGACTAAGGAAACTCATACGTCACAGCACATTAGGTAGAGCACTAAGAAGGATCTTGCCTTAGTAATGCAGAATAATTAGCTCTAGACCAATCTTGATTTCATTGTAAAAGCAAAATGTAAAGTAACCAAACTATTTCCAAATAGCTACATCTCAGAAGAAAGCTCAAGAATGGAAATAGTAATATATTCAGCATCCAATAAGGTAAAATGCATAATGTTTGACACCCAATCAAAAACTACCAGGCATGCCCAAAAGCAGGAAAACTCATTCTATAATGAAGAGAAACCTCAATCAATTGAAACCAACCCAAAACTGACACAAATGTCAGGTATAACAAAGATATTAAAAGTTATTAGAACTGGGTTCCATATGTTCAGAAAGCTAAAGGAAAGATTGAACATGTTAAATACAGGCATGGTTTACATACAAAGACCCAAATCAAACTTCTAGAGATAAAAAGTGCAAAGTCTGAGATGATAAATATTCTCGATGACTTTAAAGGATGATTATACATTGTAAAGGAAAGATTACTGAACTTGAAGACAAAACAGAAATGATCTGAAATAAAACATACAGAGGGGGGAAAAACCCTCAAAAGACTCAAAATAAATTAACAGAACACCTGAAGCTGTAGGATAACTATATGCAGCCTAATATATATTTCATTAAAGTATCCAAAGAAGCATCAAGTGCAAGCAGGATAGAAAAAAAAAAAATTAAAGAAATAATGGTCAATTTTTTTCAAATTTGATGAAAATTATATATCAACAAATTTAAAAGGCTGAAGAAATTCTCAGGCATACTGTGATTTTTCATCAAAAACAATAGAAGCTAGAATACAGAGGAGCAACATCTCTAAAGTAACGAAAGAGAAAAAAAACAACCAAAAATTCTATATTCGTCAAACACATCTTTCAAAAACAAATATAAAATAAAGAGATTTCCAGACACACAAAGCAAAATAATTCATCACCAGAAGACCCACACAATGACCAAGGAATTCTTTTAGTTAGATGAAAAATAATACCAGATGAACATATGGATCTACAAAAAGGGCCAAAGAACATAGTAAATGGTAACTGTGAATATACATAATATTTTTCTTATTATTTAAATTGATATAAAAGACTATTTATTGTTTAAAGAAGAATAAATACAAATGTAGTGTGGAGTTTATAACATATACAAGAAAATAAATCAGGCCTGATTTACACAGTCCCTATGGTAGAGTAGCACTACCTCGAAGTTAAGATTTCCAACAGTATAGCACTCCATGGTTGGCCTAAAGGAGTATAGGAAAGGGAAGTTGCCATAGCTAGAATCTTATATTGACGTTTTGAGATTTGACATGGAAGGAGCAAAATTTGAAAATTTAGATCAGTTGATAGACGATAGATGGATAATTATATCTAATATATGAGTGGGTTTCTCAAGATGAACAGAGTATGAAGATATTTATATTTAATATGCATGCTCACCAGTCATCCCATTCAAAGGAGGTTCTAAATAATTAGGTGGACATAATGATATCTTTTCTCTGCTCTTCCAGAGGGCAAGTTCTAGGCTAGCTTGTTAGTGGTGACTTTGCTGACCTTTACTCTCCCATTCTTCCAATTTAATGTAAATCTACAATTCCCTTTATTATAATGATTTATACATGGAATGCAAAGAGTGGTTTCTTTTTTGATGACTAAAGCCTGGCAGATACAACATGCCGTAAAGATAATAAGCATGAAATATTACACTTATTTTTTTTAATGTTTATTTATTTTTGAGAGGGCATGCACACATGAGCTGGGGAGGGGCAGAGAGACAGGGAGACAAAGAATCCCAGGCAGGCTCCCCGCTGTCAGCACAGAGCTTGATGTAGGACTTGAACCCATGAACCACAAGATCATGACCTGAGCTGAAATCAAGAGTTGGATGCTTAACTGACTGAGTTACCTGGGCTGCCCCAAAATATTTAGAGGCATAACTCCAATTACAAATTTATAGAATTAGAAAGATAGGGCTTAGCAGCACGTTTGAATGACACAATTTTTTCATTAATAAAACTTCAAGTTGCATGAATAGTGCAGTATCTCTATTAGAGACATTTTTGCTCCCCTTTATACTTTTTAAGAACAATACCTAGAGTAAAGCATTCTGTTTTAGAGGCTGCAATTGAGTCGACACACAGATGCAGGTTAAGAGAATGCAAGCTATGCCATGAACTGAGCTATTTAAAGTCTTTTGAATTTTAGCCTGGGATAGAGAACATCAGGTAGGGTGGAAAATGTAGTGGGCTAGAGGATACAAGGCTATATATTTGTAGTATTATTATATGGAAGAAGTTTTAATTTTGAATTTTAATATCATAAAGGTACAGGACTAACCAACCAAAAATTTTATTGTTTTTGAGGCAATTAGTAAGATGTAATATATGCATTTACAAATCAGTGATCTCAAATAATCCTCTTCCATTTCACTTATTCTTTCATTGAACAATCACATATACACTAAGTTCTGTGTTTCTTCTTCCAAAATATAGCTTTTCTGTGTCTGCTTTTTACCACCTCTGCATTCTGCTCTCTACCCCAAGCCACCATTCTGGAAAATGGCTATAGCTCCTGGCTGGCTTCCTCATCTCCATTCTCAGTTTCTTATTTATTCTTATCAGACCGACCAGAAAGATAGCTTAAAATGGGAATTGTGGAGCACGTGGTTGGCGCAGTTGGAAGAGCATGTGACTTGATCTTGGGGTCGTGAGTTTGAGTTCCACACTGGGTGTAGAAATTACTTAAAGTAAATAAATAAAATTTAAAAAATAAATAAAATTAAAAAAAATATGAGTTAAGAATTGCATCTTTTGATCTTACCACTTTCCCACTGAAAACTTTCCTGTAGCTTCCTGTTTCTCCTAGGATAAATTCTAAAACTCCTTGACAATAGGTAAAAGACCCTTCTTTTAACCTTTTGTCTGCCTTCTTTTTTTTTTTTTTTGCCCTACTGTGCACTGATCTTTTTCTCTTTCAATATACTCCTGACACGCCGGCCTCCTTTAGTTATTTAAATGTTCTGAGGTCTTTTCTGCCCACTGGACTTCCCATGATGTTTCCTCTTCCTGGAATAATGTTCTTCTGACCTTTTTTCTCCTTCTTACTTCTAACCTATGTATTTCATCTCAGTTTAATTTAATGGCTCTCTACCAGCAGTGATTTGGCAATATCTTGAGACATTTTGGGTTGTTACAACTGGAATGGTCCTTATGACATCTAGTAGGTAGAGGTCAGGAAACTGCTAAACATTGTACAATGTAGAGGACAGCTCTCTACAACAAAGAATTGTCCAGCCTAAAATGTCAATAATGCTGGAGTTGAGAAACTCTTGTTTATTTGTGACTTCCTGAAAGTTTTCAGTTAATATAAAATTAATTCACTTTCTTTATCTCTTACCATGCTGTTCTTTTGCTCAGCAATTCATCTAAATTTTTAATTATGTATTCAGTTCTTTATCTATTTGTTTCATGCCTGTTTTCCTCACTGGACTGTGAATTCTATGAGAACAGAAAACCTATCTGTTTGTTTCCCTGTTGTATAGTCAGTGTATGGCACAATATCTGGCACACAGAAATAATCAATAGTAATTGTTCAAAGAATTATTAAATGAGGTTTATTATTGCGTAGGACACTATTTGAGAAATCAGGTGTAAACAGTCATTCAACACAGTGTCATTCAAGTCCAGGAAAAATGTAGCAGAGGACTAAGACATACAAATAACCAATTACAGTACAGACAAGATGAAAATAACATCCTAAATGGAGTTTAAAGTAATAAGATAGATAAATTCAGAGGAAGGAAGGCATAATTACCATGAATTTGGGCTTAGGGAAGACATTATCATTGTCCTCACTATCGTTTTTTGGATGATAGCCAATTGACTGGCAGAATAGAATTATCTTTTCTGATCTGTGAGGTGACACATGGCTTAACTCACCACATTACCAAATGGTAATTTCTTAGAGACTTTGCAGTATTAATTTTCTCCACAATTGTAAATGAGAAACTGGAGCTTCGTGGGCTTAAAATAATAATTCTATTTTGTGATGGTCATTTGAATATATTTCCAAAACTAATTATGGTGTTCTGAGAAGCCCAGAACTCTATTTATCCTGGATCCCAATTCCTAGATACTGATAGGATGCAATCCCAGATCATTCTAAATGTGAAAAGATTTATAATTAGCTAGTTAATATCACTTCCATTTTGGAAATTTAAGATTGTCTGGGTCAAAATTGAGTTAGGGTTAGGGGCGCCTGGGTGGCTCAGTTGGTTAAGTGTCTGACTTTGGCTCAGGTCATGATCTCGCGGTCTGTGAGTTCAAGCCCCACGTTAGGCTCTGTGCTGTCAGCTCAGAGCCTGGAGCCTCTTTCAGATTCTGTGTCTCCCTCTTTCTCTCTCTTCCCCGCTCATGCTCTGTGTCTGTCTTCTCAAAAATAAATACACGTTAAAAAAATTGAGTTAGGGTTAAACTTTCTGTGTGTATGTGTGTGTGTGTGTGTGTGTGTGTGTGTATGAGTGAAAGAGAGAGAGATACACACACAGGCATATACATGTGCATATGTATATACATACACACCCACGTAAATACACAGGAACATCTCCGACTACAGATATGCACCAAGCCCTATGTACTTGATGCTCAGTTAAACAATTTTTTGGCTCTTCAGGATTTTGGGGTTCTGCACCTCTGTTTTCTTTAAGGTACTAGCTATTTTGAATTTTGGTCCCCAGTTTAAACTGGGCACTGAACATTACCTGGCAATGCAGTTTCTCTCGTTATTTCCCACTCTCCACACAAGACATTCAAACAGTTTTTTGCTCACTTTAAAGCCCTGATACCGTGTGTGTATGTATGTGTGTGTGTGTGTGTGTGTGTGTGTGTGTGTACGCACGCTTTAACTCAGTTTATACTTTGCAAAGAAAGCAGAAGCCATTGGTGGTGGTCCCAGAGCCACCACCAATGCAACTTCTCACAGCCAAATCTACCAACTGACGGGTACCTCCCTCATTATTTTCCACCCAACCCAGTGGAGGAATTATTTTTCCCTTTTTCCTAAGCCAAATTTCCTGGTATGCTCAGAATGTCCTTCCTTCCCTCTTTTTCACTCTCCTGGTGATCTTATATTGCTTATGTACATTTAGAACCTCCCTCTGTACTAGATACTTTTCATCCTTCTTTAAATCTTTGGACCTCATATTCTTCTCTGGTGTGTTTTTGTCTTGCTCACTTCATAGTCACAGTTTTCTTGGCATTCCTACACCTTCATCCCCTATTCATCAAGTCAGTCCAAGAAGACTGCTGGACACACCTAGACACACCTGTAGAACGTCCTCCATGTCACAGGATATAATGGACACTCCTTCTGGCCTCTCAGCAGCCTTAGACAGAACTAAACATTCAGTCTACATTAAAAAACTAGATTCTCTTCACTCTATGCCACTCCTACAGCTTTGTTTCTACCTCTGTGTCTAGTTTTTTTTTTCTTATTAAACTTTTATCTATAGGAGTCCTGATAGTTTCACCTCAGTCCTTTTCTTCTCTCTTTGTTTGTTCTTTCTTATTGGTATTTACCACTTTGGTGACTTCAGTTCCATCTAGATAGTGATTATTCTCAACTTTATGTCTTCAGCTCAAATGTATCTATTCTAAAGTTATTCTAAATCTCCACCCATGTGATCCATATGGGTCCTTCAAAAATACCATGTCCAAAACTAAAGTTTTGATTCCTCCTAGACCTCCCATGCTCCTTATAACTCAAAAAGGCACCCACAATGAACCATACGGGAGTCAATGAATCATCCTTGATGTTTTCTGTATATCATCTTCCATATATAATCACACGTTATATATTATGAATCCCACCTCCATAGTGTCTCCTAAAAGCTTCCACTTCTCTTTATTACTTTTCTTCTACCTTAATCCAAGCTATTATCATCTTTTGCCTGGAACAATGCATTTTCTTCCCATGACAGTCTTGTTTTCACTCTCATCACCTCTGGTCCATCCTCTAGAGCAGGACCTCCTGCTATCTGGTATAGGACCTTCTATGAATGGTGAATGGTGAAAGTGAATGGTGCCTCCCTGAGTTGCATGCATCATGGCTCTGATCTGAAGTAATCTTCTGAAAATAGACATCGGCTTCAGCTCAGTTCTTGGATAAGAAAGCCAGCGGCATGGGCCCGGGCAGTGGTCCTGGTGGGTTTCTTAGCAGTTGGTGGTCTGAGGCCAGGACTCAAGTAGCAGTGGCATTACTATGATGAGCAGGCGGCCAGGGAAAGTGCCCTTATAGTTTCTGCCACATGAGGCCTAGAGTCTTCCCCAGCCCAAGCTGACTGACCTGTGGCTTGTCCACTTCTGCTTCTTGGGTGACTGCTTTGGCCTGATTGATAATGCGATCTGGCAGAGGCTGGTGGTGTTGGCCGGTTTGCATTGCCAGCTTCTATATGTTACTTCCTTTGTTTTTATTGGATATGATCTTTTAAAACATCAAGAGTACATATATGCTGTGAAGGACCATGGTATGTTTACATATGTAAAATCACATCCTGAGGATTTTCCTGAAAAAGATAAGAAAACTTATGGTGAATTTCTTGAAGAATTCCATCAGTGCATTGAAGTCTTTAAAATGCATACTTTGGTTTCACTGATACCAGTGGTTTCTGAATTTTGTGGAACATGTTTCCATGATATTTGAAGTTTATGTTAATCTGTCTGTTAACACCTTGTGATTGAAATGGTTCATCATGAAAAAAATTACATAAAAATCAACGATGATTCTCTCCACTTAATTTTTTCAGCGGCGTTCACCTTCTTTTAAATTTTAAAATACTAAACTTGCCTGTAAATTGCTTTATGATCTGACCCTGCCCTCCCTCCTTACTGTGCTCTGCCATACAGAGTTTTTTTCATGCTTTGAATGTCTTGAATTCCCCTTATTTCCAGCCAGAGCCTTTTCAGATGCCATTCTTTCTTGCTGGGAATATCTTTCTCTGACTAGTCACCTGGATAAAATCTATTTAGTTTTCATGTCTTTGCTTAAAGATCATTTCTTTGTGGAAGCATTCCCTGACATGTCATATCAGTTGAGGTATACTCATTAGAAACTCCCATAGACACTGTTTTTCCTTCTAACCTTTATTGCAGTTGTAAGCTTCAGAGGACAGAGACTGTCTGCTTCATTTATCTATACATCTTCAGTGGAAAACAATAGACACTCAAAAAATATTTGTTTAAATGAATGAAATATTTGGACTCTCAATGAAAACCGCAACTAAATTATTTATATAAGGAATTTACTTTCTGTCATGAATTGTACTGGCTGCTTACATAGTCAAAAGTAATCATTTAATTGCAAAACTGTATTTTATCCTATGTCCTGTTAGCAAATAGACTTATCTAAAGATGATTCTAAGTGGCATTTCAAACATACTCATATTAGTTTCAGAAAATGTGGTTGGACCGACTTATTGTATGTCTTAGGTCTTTGTTAAGTGACAGTGTGATGTAAAAGAATGTTTTTAAGGAGATCTCCATAAAAGATTTGCAACTAATCCAGCAGGCAGTTTTGAAATTATATCTTTATTTTCAGCAAGTTGCATGGCTTAAAAAATAACATCATCTAGACTATACACCAGTGCAATTTGATATCTTCGTAGTTAGAATTACTGAGTCTTTACCAACTGTGAAAGCAAGTAAGACAGTGAGTAATAGGCAAGCAATAAATATGTCAGAGGATCTTATTGAATACAGCCTTGGGATTCTGTTTTGCTGGAGGCACAGGAATTTTAGAAGCAGTGAAATGTTTTTGATTTAAGTAATTGTTCTATTGGATTTATCTCATTTATCTCAAATGTGAAAATGCCAGTGTATAACTTCTCCAAAGAAGTTGCTTGAAGTTAAAAAACAAAACAAAACAAAACCATATCATATGATAGACTATAAATCAGGAAAACTGAATTTTTATCCCAGATCTGACAATTACAGTGATGATAACGTAGAGTAGCTTAATATCTCAAAGCTTTTGTTTTCTAACACATGAAATAGACATATAAATGTAAACCTCACTTAATATACAGTGTTGTTATTTCAACTAAATAAAAAACAAAAATTACTTGGCACGGTGGATGATGCTCTTTTCAACCTGACTGAAACAGCCTTCTTGCATGTCATCTAGTTAGCCTTCTTACTCATCTCCCTACTTCCCTGACTGCCCCCTGCACTCACACACACACACACACACACACACACACACATCAATCAATTCTACACATGTAACACCAAATTAATCACTGTTTCCTACGTTCTGAACCCTTTAATGCTTATGGAGAAAAGGAGAATAATATTTTTGAAATGGTGCGTGTGCTTTTGTTATTTTCTTCTTACTAGTTTTCAAGAGGCATTATTTGTCGTAAATGTGGCTAGGACTGTTACGATGTCAAGAAGATAAAGAGAAGCATTTTTATTGAGCCTTTGATATT
Source organism: Neofelis nebulosa (assembly GCF_028018385.1). NCBI lineage: Eukaryota > Metazoa > Chordata > Mammalia > Carnivora > Felidae > Neofelis > Neofelis nebulosa. The sequence continues at coordinate 72,663,827 of NC_080785.1, read as the reverse complement.
CAAACTAGAATTTTGGAAGTCCATGGTAAGACAATGGTTCTGAAAGGCAGACTTTGGGATGAAAACATTCTTAAGAAAATACTTTAGTATTTAGTATTTTAGCCAGTTCTGGAAATTTTGAACATAAAATTTTACTCCACGCCATACAGAGGTCTCAGTTTATGACACAGGAAAAAGGAAGATAAAAAGGAAGAATTGTCTATGCCTTCTGGCTCTGGGTCTTATAGGAAGGAAAGACAAAGGTAGTCAGATGTGCAACGTGTTCTTAAATCACTTCTCTGAGGCTAAATCCCAAGAAAAGAGGATTTTTTTTTGTTTTAGGTTGAAGAAAAATTCAAATCATTTGGAGACTGCCATGAAGGGTGAGTGCATGCTAACATGATAGGGGCAGTAGCTGTATCATAAAGGTGCAGCTCTGTAGGAGACCAGAAGCAGTGTCCCTGGCTCCCAGTGCTTTGTATACAACAGAGAAAAGACCAATAAGTTTCTACATGCCTCAAAGGGGAGTGAATAACTAATAGCAATAGTGAACATGCGCTGACTTTATAAATATACCAGGCACCCTTCTCATTACATTATATTTATTTACTCTTTTTAAAAATGTTTATTTATTTATGAGAGAGAGAGAGAGGGAGTGCAAGCAGAGGAGGGGCAGGTGGAGAGAGAGGGAAAGAGAGAGAATCCCAAGCAGGCTCTGTGCTGTCAGTGCAGAGCCTGAACCTTGAGATCATGACCTGAGCTGAAATCAAGAATCGGATTTTAACTTATCTGACTGAGCCACCCATGCACTCCTATTTATTTACAACCACACACTTAGGAAGGTACTCTCATTATCCTCACTTAACAAATGAGAAAATTGAGATGCATAGCATTTAAGTAATTTTATCAAAGAGATGTAGTCATTGAATGTTAGAGCTTCTTTGCAGAAGGGTTCACTAGTGGCTGTTAGCTGGCACCATTTTAGCCGAGGACTTTAGGGTAGACTGCTTGGTTCAGCAATAGAAAACAAGGAAAGTCAAAATTTAAGGAGTATCCAGACTACCATGAGAAAAAAATTATCAAGGAGGACCACTAGATCCTGATAAAGCCAAGAAAACATACCACAGACAGAGCAAACTGAGAGCTTCCCCTACCTCAGTTGATAGCAGCAATGATGAGAATATGCCCTGCTGTAGAACCAGAATAAAGGTCACCAAAGTGCTTTTCCCCCAGCGGCATTCATTCAGACAGCTTTCCTTATGCTCAGCCACCATCCTGTTAGGGAAGGGAGAAATGGTTCTGAAATGGACTTGAACTTGGAACTCTTGATTATTTATCCTTGGAAACTGTTTTAAATTAAAAAAAAACTAGATTAGAGAATGCTGATTCTATTAATTGACAATATTTTTTGGCAACTTCTTCACTGTTCAATGATTATGGTTATCAACTTTTTATAGAAAATAAAGAAGCTAGATGGTCTTTGCTTAGCTGTATTATAGTATGGGTGAAATTCTACTCTTCTGCATTTGTGTATCCGTACCTGCTATTATGTCTGCTGTAACACCCTTTTCCTCTACCTGCAAAGTCTAACTCATACCTGAAGCCCTAATTTAAGTGTCATCTTCTTTGTGAAAAACTCCCAGAAACCCAGGAAGTTAGTGACTTTGTCCTTGTGCTTCTAAAGTGCATAGTTCATACATTTCTATTATATTGTATGGCGCTCATTTCTTGGTCTGTCTCTTCTTCTAGACCTTGAATACTTTCATATGGCAGCCCTCAGTAACTGTTTATCAAATGAATGAACAACCAAATGGGAATGTTTGTGGTAATGTAATGGAATGTCTGCAACTATAAAAAAATATTTCACATTGAACACAGTGTTAGAGCTCCATGGGGATGAGAAAATAACAGCTGATGTGGGTATAGAATATTTAATTCAAGACCTTTCCATGTGTGAGTTATTTTTACAAGGATAAGATGTGAGGAAAAAAATCAGCAATTTCCTCAGCTCTGTTTCCCCAAACTAAAATTAAATGGATAAGACCATCACAAGGCTCCTTTACATTGTTTCATTAATTTATTTTCATATATAGTTGCCCTAATTTTGTCAGAACCACCTGAAACATAGATCTTATCTCCTTAGACCCTATAGTTCCACAGCTGAGAGCACTCAGAAAATATTTGTAAAATAAGTAAATGGGTGGATTTTTTGCTTGAGTCTTGATGTTCTTGCCTTAGACAGTCAGTACTCAAATGTTAGAGTTCCTCAGAATCATCAAAAAAGCTTGATAAATGCCATACTCCCAGGATACATGCCCAGGGGTTCTGATTCACCAGCTGTGGGTTGAGAGTGAGGAGTCTGCATTTTAATATGTACCTTAGGTGACTCCGGTTGCAGGTCAGATCCAGACTTTCAGGCTAGCCTAGAGAGTCAGTTTCTTTTTACTCCCTATACTGGCTACATGTCAAGCCATCATCGAATCTATTCCTAGTGTGTATAGAGAGGTAATTTGCCGCTAACATTCACACAGCACCCAGTTCCATATAGGCTTTATTCACTGCTTTTAGCGAGGCTTTCGCATACTACCTAGTTTAAAATTTGCAGGGCTTCACAACCCTCCACCACCTTCTCTGCTTTATTTTTCTGTAGTTCATTTATCACACATAAGTAGATTATGTAATTTACTTATTTATTTTATTTCTTTTCTGTTTTCCCCCAATACAGTATCAATGCCATGAGAAGAGGGAATTTTTTCTGTTCCCTTTATCCGTGTATCTCCAGTGCCTAGAACTGTGCCAGTTACTTTTAAAGTAGACAAAATAATTCTTGGCTTGAAAAAAATGAATGACCAGTTACTGGAAACTCTACCTGCAGATAGAGAAATCACAGGGAGTGCAGCTGGTTTGTGCTCCATCGATTCTTCCCTTTCAGCTATGTACCCGTTGCTAAATAGAAACAGGAAGCTACCTTTTATTGCCATTTCTTTTAAAATCACTAGTAATACAATTTCTCTGAAAATTGCCTATAACAACTGCAATAGCTAGAGAGAATGCTGTCTCTTTCCAGTCATAATTTCATGAATAGCAGTGCTTCCAGCCAGTTATCTTTCTGCATAACTTTTATTGAAATCTGTTTAGTCTAGATCCCTCCTCCGCTCTGTCAAGTTAAAACTCACATATCCATGATACTGCTTTTGAAACAGCCATTTAGCTTATAATAGAGGCCATTGGCTGGCTCTTGACTCCAGGGTAAGGTGGTGCTACTTCACATTCTCATAGAAAGCTGTACCAGGCCAGAGGTCTTTATAGACCGCGGTCCAGACTGCATTCTAACAGAATTTGATAATTATTTTTTAGAATTCCATTTTTAAGTGAATGGTGGCTGAAGTATTATGCTTTTTACTGATTCACTGGTGTTACAAATGAAAAAATTGAGCTGGAAACTGAAAAACATCTGAGAAAGGTATTACAGAAGAAAATTACATTTATAACTGTATCTGCTTGAACATTTTAAAATTATAATTGAGATATAAACCTTTTAAGAGAGATATATCTACAACTGTATTTGATCACTTATTACTAAAAGTAGCTTTGGTTTCCTGGTTTTTTCCACTTTATGCATGAGTTTGATATAGAATGCCATACTAAAATCATCTTGGTACACAAACTTTGAGGCATATTCAGCCATAATGCCCCTAGTTCTAAATACTTTGAATCTAACAGAAAATAGGGTACTAAAAATATAGAAGATCAGATGTTAGAAGCAAAATCTGACTTTTTTGTGTCCATTTAATATAAAAGCTGTCATCCATTAGGCAGGTAGTATAGTGCTTTCCAGTTTCACATACACCTTCTCATTTGTTATTATGATAAGCTTCTAGTTAGAATGACCACAGCATAGTGTCCTGGGCTGTAAATAGTGCTTACTTTAACTCTCAAAAGTGTGCCAGCTTGATGAAGAATTATATGGTCAGTTTTCTTATAATATAATATAGGGAGATTTTGTCATCTCTGTGTTGGATATGAGAACTCAAACTCAGATTTTTGAATTGTTTTTGCTTAATTAGTCTTGATTTCTTTTATTGCTATGATAAAAATGAAACCAGGGTGCCTAGGTGGCTCTGTTGGTTAAGTGCCCAACTTTTGATTTGGGCTCAGGTCATGATCTCAGGGTTATGAGGCTCACACAGGCTCACACTGGGCATGGACTTTCTCTCTTACATACCAAGACTTTCTCTCTCCCTCTCTATCTACCCCCACCCCACCCATGCACCCATATATGTGTGTACTCTCTCTCTCTATAAAAAAAAAAACAAAAACAAAAACCAAAAACAAAATAAAACAAAAACAAACCAAAACTTTGGTTAAAAAAGGAAACCCCCATTTAAAAGAAAAGTTGAAAGTCAAAAAGTATTATCCACAGAGGTAAATAAAAAATAAACATATCCATGAACACATCCCCTATCTACATAATAGGTATAATATAGGGAGAGTGCTCCAGAATCTGGTTAAATTTCATTCTTTCAGTGGGGTTGCATCTTAAGATGTGGTATTCGTAAATATTTCTCCAGTGGTATGGCTTTCTTTCCCCATGCCTCCGATTCCCTTTGTAAATTGTGACATCAACAAATAAGATGTGGAGGGAGAGAAGTGGAAGTGTAAAGTTTTTGTGTGAGATTAAAATTAAGTTGTTATCAGCTTAAAATAAACTGTTATAACTATAAGTTGTCTTATTTAAGCCTGATGGTAACCACAAAGAAAATGCCTATAGAAAACACACAAAAGTAAATGAAAGAGGAGTCAAAGCATACCAATAGAAAAAAAAAAATCAGTGAAACACAGAGGAAGACAGCAAGAGAGGAAACAATGGACAAAAGAACTAAGGATAGAAAATAACAGAATGGCAGTACTAAGTCCTTCCACCCCGTAATTACTTTAAATATAAACTATCTGATCAAAATAATAGCATGTCTAAATTGATATACAAATAATTTCCACCTATATAATGTGTACAAGAGACTCACTTCAGATTTAAGGACATATATAAGCTGAAAGTGAAGGGATGGAAAAGATATTCCACGTAGATGGTACCCAAATGAGAACAGTGGTGATCATATTCATATCAGGAACAAAATGGACTTGGAAAATTCATCAATTATATGGAAATTTACAACATGCTCCTGACAACCAGTGGGCCAGATAGGAAACTAAAGGGGAAATTAGAAATTATCTTGGCAAAAATGGTAAATGAAGACACAGCATATCAAAATTTATGGGAAACAGTGAAAGCAGTACTAAGAGGAAAATTTATAGCAATAAATGCCCAGAACCGTGGTTGCCTGTGAGGACTAGAATTCAGTGGAAGAAGACACAAAGCAATTTGCTGCCATTATGTAAATATTTTATCTTTTAGATTATTTGTTTTATAGTACTTCCACTGAACTGTACACATAAAATTTGTACATTTCACTGTATGTCAACTTTAACTCAACCAAAAAAACCTTAGTGGTGGGCTGACTCAGCTCAGCAGAGAGGCTTTTATGCTTTGTCTTGCCTGTTCTTCCTGGCAACCATTATGTGACTTTGAGAATGAAAGTCATAAATAGGGATAGCAGAATAAAAAGATAGAGTGTGGAAAGTAATACATACAAGTGAATAATAATACATAAAAGTGAATAAAAAGAAAAAAAAGACATCAAATCAACAACCTAACTCTACATCTCAAGGAACTACAAAAAGAAAAAAAAATTGAGACAAAGAGATGGTTATTTGAAAAGGACAATAGTATTGACAAACCATTACTTATATTAAATAAGAAAAAGAGAGGACTCAAATAACAAAACCATAAATAAAAGAGGAGATATTACAAACGATGCCACAGAAATAAAAAGGATCATAAGGATCTCTTGTGAATAATTATACACCAATAAAATAATGGATGTATTTCTAGGAACATACAGCCTATCAAGACTGAAAATAAGAAATATAAAATCTGACTTGTAACTAGTAAGGAGATTGAATAATCAAAACCTTTCAACAAAGAAAAGCCCAGGGCTAGACTGCTTCACCTGTGAGTCCTACCAAACATTTAAAGAACTAACACCAGCCTTTCTCAAATTCTTCCAAAAAAGTGAAGAGGATGGAATACTTCTAGACTCATTTTATGAGACTACCATTGCCCTGATACCAAAGGGCAAAGAAGCTACAAGAAAACTACAGACCCATGTCCTTGATGAAAAGAGATGCAAAAATCCTGGACAAAATACTAACAAACTGAATTCAACTGCACATTGAAAGGATTAGATACCATGATAAAGTGGGATTTATCCCTGGGATTCACAAGTAAGTCAACTACAAAAATCAATAAATGTGATACACTGCATTAAGAGAATAAAGGATAAAAATTACATGATCACATCAATAGATGTAGACAAAATTCAATACGCGTTCATAAGAAAACTTTTCAACAAACCAGGAAGGAAATTACCTCAACACTGTAAAGACCGCATGTGACAAGCACGCAGCTAAACATCATACTCAATGATGAAAAATGAAAGCTATCCTCTAAGATAAGGAATAAGGCAAGGATATCCATTTTCATCCCTTATATTTAACATGGTACTATAAGTCCTAGCCTCAGCAATTAGATAAGAAAAATACATAAATGGTATTCAAATAAGAAAGTTAGAAATAAAATTATCTTTGCTTGCAGATGACATGATATGTAGAAGACACTATGCTAAAACTTTTAGAACTAGTAAACAAATTCAATAAAGTGGCAGTGTACAAAATCAATAAACAAAAATCAGTTACATTTCTATACATTAACAATGAACTATCCTAAAACGAAATTAAGAAAGCAATATTGTTTACTATAGCATCACAGAGAATAAAATACTTAGGAATGAACTTAACCAATGACGTGAAAGACTTGTACACTGAAAACTACAAAACATTGATGAAAGAAGTTAAAGAAGAAACAAATAACTGGAAAGACATCCTGTCCTGTGTTCATGGATTAGAAGATAATGTTTAAATGTCAATACTATCCAAAGTGATCTACAGATTGAATGCAATCCTTATCAAAATCCTAGTATTATTTTTTACAGAAATAGAAAAAAATCCTAAAATTCATGTGGAATCACAAAAAGTCCCAAATAGCTAAAATAATCTTCAGAAATAAGAACAAAGTTGGAAGTATAATTAATACTTCCTGATTTCAAAATATATTAGAAAGCTGTAATAATTATAGCAGTGTGGTATTGTCATTAAAACAGACATACAGCCCAATAGAACAAAACAGAGAACCCAGAATAAACCCATGCATGTTTGTTCAGCTGATTATCAACAAAGATCCCATGAATACACAATAGAGACAGGATAGTCTCTTCAACAAGTACTGGGTACTGGGGAAACTGGAATATCCATTTGCAAAAGAATGAAATTAGACCCTTATATTATTTTTTTTTTAATTTTTTTTTTAACATTTATTTATTTTTGAGACAGGGAGAGACAGCATGAACGGGGGAGGGTCAGAGAGAGGGGGAGACACAGAATCTGAAACAAGCTCCAGGCTCTGAGCTGTTAGCACAGAGCCTGATGCGGGGCTCGAACTCACGGACTGCGAGATCATGACCTGAGCCGAAGTCGGATGCTTAACCGACTGAGCCACCCAGGCGCCCCTAGACCCTTATATTAAACCATACACAGAAATCGACTCAAAATGAATTATATACTTAAATGTAAGACCTGAAACTATAAAACTCCTAAAAGAAAACATAGGGGAAAAGGTTTATAGCATTGATCTTGGCACTGGTTTCTTGGATATGATACCAAAAGCACAGGAAACAAAAGCAAAAATAAACAAGTGGGACTACATCAAACTAAAAAGCTTCTGCACAGCAAAGCACACAACAACAGAGTGAAAAGGCAACCCACTGAGTAGGAGAAAATATTTGCAAACCATATATCTAATAAGGGACTAATATCCAAAATATGTAAGGAAGGCATAAAACTCAATAGCAACAACAGAACAAGTGATTGTAAAACAGGAAGACAACTTTAAATAGGCACTTCTCCAAAGAAGACATATAAATAACAAAAAAGAATAACAAAAGATACTTAATATTAATAATCATCAGGGAAATGCAAATTAAAAACCATAATATATCACCTCACAACTATTAGCATGGCCACAATAAAAAAAAAAAGATCAGAATAGTGCTGACAAGGATGTGAGTAATGGAACCTCATGCACTATTGATAGGAATATAAAATGGTGCAGCTACAATGGAAAACAGTATGGAGATTCTGTTAAAAAAAACAGAGGTACCATATGATGTTGCAATTCCACTTTGAGGTGTATATGCAGAAGAATTGAAATCAGGATCTTGAAGAGATATGTGCATTCTCATGTTCACTACAAAATTATTCACAGTAGCCAAGGGGTGGGAGCAACCTAATTTTCCATCGATGGGTAGAGAGATGGATAAAGAAAACATGGCATATACATACTGGAGTATTATTTGGCCTTTAAAAAAGAAGGAAATCCTGCTGTATGTGACAATATGGATGAAACTTGAGGACATCATGTCAAATGAAATAAACCAGTGATAGAAGAAGAAATACTGCACAATTCCACTTATATGGGGTATTTGAAATAGTCAAACTCTGAAGAAGAGAATGGAATGATGGTTGTCAGGAGATAGGTGAGAGGAGAGAGAAATGGGAAGTTGCTATTCAATGGGTATAAGGTTTCAGTTATACTAGATGAATAAGTTTGAGAGATCTGCTGTACAACATCATGCCTATAGTCAATAATACTATGTTGTAAAATAAAGACTTTGTTGAGAGGAAAGATCTATTGTTAAATGTTCTATCACAATGGAAAAAAAAAAAAAGAACTCATCAAATTCACCAGTCAAGCTTGGAAAATATATGGTGACAGGCTGTGAACAAAATATGGAACACACTAATTATTCTTTTTTTTTAAAACATAATTTATTGTCAAATTGGCTAACATACAGTACACACTGATTATTCTATGTCATGATGACTTTCTTCATTTTAAAGAAAGGACCAATTAACACAATTTATGTCTTTCTCAGGAAATAGGATTTTTGTGGTAGACAATGAGAATATTACGGTTTAGGATCACTTTGCAAAAACTTACTAACAGTATATTGCTCAATTTGATGCTTATTGTTAGTTAGAGGAAGGAGAAGAGCCAAAAATATTTGATGCCAGGTTTTTAAAGGAAAGTTTAGATGGTGAATCTAGAATAATTGCTGTTGCATAAGAGAATAATCACAACATGAACAGAAGCATCACATTAAACAATGCAGTCTTGTTATTAGGAGCTGTATAATTATAAGCAAAGAGTCCAAACAAACACATTTTGAGTTTTTACTTGATTTTTAATCCCATTGCTTTGTTTGTGTCTTTGGGCAATGTTTTATTAAATTAAATAAGAAAAAGAGAGAATGCTCAAATAACAAAATGATGAATAAAAGAGGAGATTTTACAAATGATGCCATAGAAATGAAAAGGATCATATATGGATCTCCCATGAACAATTGTACACCAACAAACTGATAACTTAAAATAATGAATATATTTCTATAGCCAAGAAAAGACTATCTACCCATTTGTTGTATTTACCCATGAATAAATCTACGGCATTAACTTTTCACTCCTTCACCACCTCACCCTCAATCCCTTACTCTATCGCTAAACAACAGAGACTTCCCTTTTCTTCCTCTTGCCACCAAAGCTTACTCAGAGAGCTTTTGATATGAATAACATGTGTTACAAGTTGCCTTATTTGCTTATTTTGTTTTCAAATTGTTATTTTCATTTATTAGGTATTTAATCATATTTTTCATTATTTACTTGCATTGTGTTATGTGTGAGAAAAAGGAGGAATAGGTGATTTGTATACAGTGCTGTGCTTTATCATTGCACATTGAGCACAATTTTATAGTACCAAGTAAGAATTGTTTTAAATGCTTTTTCTTATACAGAGATAGTTATAATATTGTTATACAAAGGTATTTATGCATTATAGAACATTTGGGGGAATCAGATGGGCTTGTCAGTGAGTTGTGGGTGCATGATAATTGTATTTAAACAAAAAGAGAGGAATCCTATACGCAAAAGCAAAATTTTTCTGACCTATTAGTATGAGAGGTCAGAAAAACTGTTCACATTTGTGATATTTGTTATTCCTTGTTTATGTTCCCAAAGTGATTATAAGTAAACTCCTTACAATGAAAAGGATCAATGGCTTGCTGAGTGAGAAGAAAGACTTAGAGGTAAAAGAGAAGTTTTACACAGGGTTATTCTAAGGAACAAATGAACAATTTCTCATGAGAGTACTATGTGAGTATAAATTATAAAATATAATTTTTTCTACTGAATTTTGACAATTCTCTAATTAACAACAGGAAATTTGAAATGAAGGAGAAGTGCTTTGACTTACTTAAGTTAGAATTGTTTGTGATTAAAACATTGTCAGTACAGGTCATGATTCTCTCTATAAGCCAAGTTCACTGAGTTGACAAACTACACACATGGCCAAATTAAGTCCACCACCATTTTTATAAACAAAGTTTTATTGGAAAACAGCTATACTTATTCATTCAGGAATTACGTATGGCTTCTTTTGTACTGTACTCCAAAAGAAGAGTTGGTTGGTAGTTGCAACAGAATACTTATGACTCACAAACCTAAAATATTACTATCCAGTCCTTTACAGAAAATGTTTGTCTAGACCTAAGTTAGAGAATGGAGATGTTGTTTTATATTAAATACTTTATTATACTTGGAAATCATCTTTAAAAAGAGTAAATTAAAGAAAGACGTCATCAGAACATATGAATGCAGTATATTCCAGACACAGCTTGAATAGCATATACAAATTTTAACATGGAACAGCTTTGCCATTCATTAAGTTCAAGATTACTTAATTTAGGGGCAGCTGGGTGGCTCAGTTGGTTAAGCGTCCGACTTTAGCTCAGGTCATGATCTTGCAGTTCGTGAGTTCGAGCCCCGCCTTGGGATCTGTGCTGAAAGCTTGGAGCCTGGAGTCTGCTTGGAATTCTGTGTCTCCCTCTCTCTCTGCTCTTCCCCCACTCATGCTCTGTCTCTCTCTGTCTCTGTCTCTGTCTCTCTCTCTCCTTCAAAAATAAATAAAAACATTAAAAAAAATTTTTTAAAGAGTACTTAATTTTTTAAAGAGTTCTTAAGTCTCTGTTATAATACTGATTTCTCTGTAATAATGATTTATGACTAGAAGCTGATGATGTATTGAGGAATGTTTCCATATATAGGCTGTTTTCTTTGCATATGCATAATATTTATAATTAACCTACCTTATTGATTATAAGCAAACATAAATCTGAATATGTAAACTTCAGTGATTCAATAGACTTCTATTTCTATTTGGCTGTGTAAAACACTTCTTTTGGGAAGTGCCTTTTCTCTGCAACTTGTGATTCTCTTGGGACAGTTAATCATATACCTCAACTCACTGATGACAAAAGTGAGTATGTAGCTCAAGCAAGTTCCCATCGAAGTTTTTCTCAGGAATTGATAGGGATGTTGGATGTAGATACAATTGCCTCTTTTCTATGGGATCACAGGTTGTAAGGACATTATAAACCTGGGGATTCCTATGCTTATCTTTGTCTGAGATTGCAGCTAACCACATAGTAAGCAGAACAGAGAGACGAAAGGAACAGAACCTTAATGCTATTACATAAATCTATGGATACAACCATGTCCAAAGCAACCTTGAACTTACTACTTACGTTAGTCAATAATTTCCATTATTTGATTAATATTATTTGACTTGGATTTCTGTCTTTGCAATTTAAAGATACCTGATTAATTTAGATGTAGTTATCAGAGTTCAAGGAAAATATTCTCATTGTGTTTTCTGTATTATTTCTCATATGTATTACTTTGCAAAATATGTCAAATCCTAGACCTTTATTTTGTCTTTCCAATGATAGGTAATATCTTCCCATCAGAAAAACAGAGAATAATTTAATGACATGATGCATATGATGAGGCTTATCACAATATCTTAAATAGCATACGACCCCAAAATACAAATTTAGGCAGATAATTTAAAAATGTGCTCATTCAGGGCACCTGGGTGACTCAGTCAGTTGAATATCTGACTTGATCTCTGCTCAGGTCATGATCTCACAGTTAGTGGGCTCCATGGTGACAGGGTGGCGCCTACTTGCAATTCTCTCTCTCCCTTTTTGTCTGTCCCTCCCCTGTTTGTGCTCTCTCTCTCTAAATAAATAAACAAAAAAATGTGCTCATGACAATAGTTCTTAATGACTTAGAATTGGAAACGTGCCTGAAAACTCAAAATGACATTAACAAAAAAGGGATGTGATTGAAGTTTCCTGGTCCCCACAATATAGCAAGGAATAAGATCTGGATTTGAAGTTGTATTTATTCAGTCATGTGTATAATAATTTCAAATACTGTTATGGTACAGTATTTTTGAATCTAATGTTATGAATAACTATGTGAGGGTATTCTTAGTTCTTTCTTTAAAAAGGCTCCAAAGAAGTATCTTCAAATGGCTGAAGGAGTTTATCTTCATTTTGGAGAGAAGATGTTCATACACAATAACTATATGAAGTAGGCAAAGTGTGAAGTTGTCTACACAATGTAATTTTAGTTTCGCTTAAGAACATTTCTGGTTATGGATAGAATAAGTCACGAGAATGAAAGGCACAGCATAGGGAACATAGTCATGGTAGCCACTCTAGTGGTAAGCACAGAGTAATGGATAGTTCTCAAATTACCATGTTGTACACCTGAAACTAATGTAACATTGTGTATCAATTATACTTCAGTTTAAAAAAAGAAAAAAGGAAAAATTCCGGCTACAAACAAAATGCTTACAAACTTGGACAAACTTTGCCTTAACAGCTTTATTTCTACACAGTTAAGGCTTTAAATGCCAAGGATGTGTTACATTTAAATTGCCAAATGTGGTGACTCACCTACTCATTGAGACATAAGAGATTGATGAGAAATTCTTTCCTTAATGAAATTTCAAAGGGGCAAAACAAAAACAAGGATGATGTTACAAACAATTAGTTCAAATCACATTTTTGTCCAACGAAGACCCAATAACTATAATACAAGGCTACATGCCAGTCAGATTATGAAATCAGGACTCTACTAGCCATTTGTATTAGAAAAAGAGATGAAAATATCTAACATACATGGCAACTAAGGAAAATTTGGTGAAAAATAGTGAATAAAACTGCAATATTGCTCGTTAAGGGGAAAGCAAAACAATAAAACCAGAAACTTTAACCTCTTTCCCCCAAAGCTAATCTCTCTCCAAAAGGACCACATTTCTCTGAAATGTAATTAGAAGTCCTAGAAAAATATCCTGAAGATCTGAGGCTCATTGGAGGAATTACAGAGCAGGGTTTCATTGAAGGGTGAATCTCCCCAGTGTGTCCATATCGGTGGCTTTATGGGTTTGAGAGGAAGCCCAGCCTAGTAAGGTAAAGCCCACAGTTCCCCTACCTTCTCTGTCTGCAGAAAGCTGAAGTTGCCTCCTTCTCCAAGCCTGGTAACTCACTGTCATGTGATTCACACTTCCAGGTCAACTAAGTCAGACTCTGAAAATTTCACAGGATGCTTAAAATTTTTGATCCCTTTGTAGGAAGGAAATCTGTAGGAAATTTATAGGAAGGAAAATTCTGTAGGAAGGAAATCTGTAATACAAACTATTACTGCTAGTCTCACTTGGTGTGTATGGGAAAATCAAGACTTGCCCAAGGTTATGTGGTAAAAGCTAAAAATACAAACAAACCACTATTATAAATCTCCCCTGGGTCTCTATAAGAAAATGCTCTTTAAATAGACCATACTAAAAAAAACTCTTGAGTTTTGGTCTCAAAAGAACTTTCCATCAACTTTTTCTGTTTCTTATAGTTGCCATTATATAGAAAGAGGTATATTTGTACCATGTTGGATTTTTAATGACATATTCTAATCATTTCAAGAAATAAAAATTCCAGAAAGAAAAACTCCCAAACACATATGTATAGATTGTTTTGACCTCTTTCTTTTGAAATGACTTGTGTGTAGTAGATACTAAAACATAAACATAATTTATTAATATATTCCCATGACTTGATACATAGTTGTATTTTTATGGAGATAGAATGTTGATAACAGAGCATTAAAGCTTTAAATAGGCAGAGTTAGGGGGAATATGAGGAATGCTTTCTATTTAATATTGGGTAATTAATCATTCAAAGACTGAAGAATTGGAAAGTAAAATAGAGAAATAAAATGAACATCAGACAAGTGTGCTAGAAGGTGTTTTTTGTATATAAATACACAGGTCTATTTAGATGAATGTTTTTAACTCCAACTCTAAATATTCAATAATAATGACTAGTATCACCAGTAGGAGAATTTCCACCTAATAATTTCTACTTCCCTGGTACCCATCTCATCTCTTACATTAAGAATTTTGTGGTAACTGTTTGAAATTTACTGTAAAAAAACAAATTCCTGTGACTCCCTTTTCTTTTCTTAATGTCTATTTTTTGAGCGAGAGAGAGAGGTTGAGAGTGCGAGCAGGGGTGGGGCAGAGAGAGAAGAAGACATATAATCTGAAGCAGCTCCAGGCTCTGAGGTGTCAGCACAGAGCCTGACACAGGGCTTAAACCCACGGACTGTGAGATCATGACCTGAACTGAAGTTGAAGGCTTAACTGACTGAGCCACTCAGGTACCCCTGTGTGACTCTCTTTTTAATCAGCCATACTGACTTTGCTATCCTGACATGTTTTAATTGTTTGTTTTTTGAATTACTGATGAATTCGACATTGTATCTCTCTGGTACTGTGGAGAATTCCTTAGCAATTTTTTTAAGTTTATTTATTGAGAGAGAGAGAGAGAGAGAGAGAGAGAGAGAGAGAGAGAATGCGTGTGTGCTTGAGTAGGAGAGAGCAGAGAGAGAGGGAGAGAGAGAATCCCAAGCAGGCTCCATGCTGTCAGCATGGAGCCCAAGGAGAGGCTTGATGCGGGGCTCAGTCTCACAATCCATGAGATCATGACTTGAGCCAAAATCAAGAGTTGGATGTTTAACTGACTGAGCCACCCAGGCACCCTTCATTGAGCAATTTTAATTCCTTCTTTTTCCACAATTGCAAGGACCAGATGCTTGTATCAAAATTAGCTTTACTTTACAACTGAAATTAATTCAATCAAACGGTAATACTGAACAACTTTCTAAATGAGACAAGGAATAGCTGAGGGATTCCAGCTATCTTTCCTCATTTCATTCTTCAATATTCATCAAATATTCTACCTTACATGTACAAAGATCATGATATTAAATTAACCCACTATGATTACGAACAAAATTATTGCTTATTTTCCTACAATAACAAGTCAAAATAAGCCAAATTCATGTGTTTTTTGTTTACTCACTCATGGCTTCTAGCATATCTGAAATGTAGCCACATGGCTCTTTTGTTTGCTAGGAATGTGTTAACTAACATTTCTTGAACACTATGCCATGTATTGTGTTAAGAGTGGTTTTATGCTACTTATTTCATTTAAAATCCTAGATATATACCCTATGAGTTGAGTTAAGGTTTACTATTATCCCTCTTTCACAGATGAAAAAATTGAGGGTTATCCAGAGTACTGGATTCATTTTGTGTTTCACTAACATCTGAGCATTTGCCTTGCACTGCCCCTACTCTCATGAAGACAAGTCTCTTTGTAGTAGATTCAATTATTGGTCCTAATTCATCACTCAGCTGTAAAAGAATGATTCTTCCACACCTTTGCTTATGACTTCATGATAGGAGGTACATACTTTCTCATCATTTCAGTTTGGTTTTGGATACATGAGTTGATTTGGCCATTGCGATGTTAGCAGATGTGAAGCAAGCAGAGTCTTGAATTATTTCCAGAGGTAAGATTTGTATTTTTGTGTTCTGGAGATCTCCTATGAGAACATGTGCTAGATAGTTTCTCCACTTGAGCCTAGGGCCAATTCATGACTCTGTAGCCTGGACCCAAATCCAGCAGACTGGCATCTTTAAACAAAGCTTCCCAGCTGAACCCAACCTGTATAAGCTGAATAGCTTATTGTTTTAAGCCATTAGGTTTCAGGTGATTTGTTTGGCAGCACTATTATGACAATAGCTGACTGATACAATACTACCACTACAAGTTGACTAGTGGTTGCTTCACAACCATTCTACAGATTATGGACACAACATGATAGTGCATTGCCTTAAGCTCAAAGTTTATTTTATGTACCTTGTCATGAGTCTTCCCTGTTGCTTCTGAGGCATAAAATGCCTTTGAAACTGCTGGGTCCCCATGTTATGCAACACTCCATGAAGATAAACCTTGACCAATGGAAAATAGAAATGACAAGATAAGTTCTTGCCCTTTCTCCTATGGATAGATTGTTTAGAGAGAGTATTAGTGTAAGATATGACTTTTCTGAAGATGTCTTAGGAAATCAATCTGTCAACATGCCTGTGACCAACTCAATGATACATTTTGTCTTTGTTTATTTTCTAAGGATTCTTGGCTGAAAAAGAAGATTAGGTAAATTTTCCCAGTTCAGAGAATGAGCAAATGGGATAGTTAATACTCAAACTCAGGTTTTTTGATTCCAAAGTCAAACACTTAGTCATTGTGTTATATTGCACCATTTTAAATTATTTTAACAATTTAAAAATAAAATAAAAATTACTTTTAGGTAATTTGGCTAATCATTATCTAATGAGCAACTATTGGATGTAAGGACTTTGAAAGTAAGTCTAGGTAGACATTTTTCTTTTTATTTAGAATACTTAAATATCAGAGTTAAGATGATTTTGAAGTTAAACAGTAAGTTCATAGGCTATCCACACTCGTTACCCCATATTCTTTTAAAAAAAGAAACTTTAGTTGAACAAATTTGATACCTTCTTCTATGGTTAGTAAAGTTCTGTTATTTTTGGTTTCTCAAATTTAATTATCATTTGAGAAAATGGGGATTATAGGCTTCTAACTATCTTTCTGCTTTTATTGAAATTCAGAAAGCCAAAAGACCAATCTTTAGATAAGTGTTTTGTACAAAATGTATTTCCTTTTTGGTTCTAACAAATATTGAGCAAACTTTGTTTTGGTTTGTTTTTATTTTGTTTTTACAGTGTCAACTTCTCAGCTCTGCTGAGGGAAACAAGGAAAAGGATTTAGGCTCACGATTTCACAGATAAGTCAGCATATTCCTAGAGGACTAAGCTTGATAGGATGAGGTCATATTTAATATTTCTTAGAATGAAAGTAAAACTGTCAGATTTGCATATTAATTGCCAGGTACTCTGCTAAGCATTGTTTAAGTGTAAGCTCAACATAAATATTTTGTAGCTATTTACAGATAAGAAGGTTGAGGGTCAGCCAGGCTAAATAATTTACCAAAGATCATATAACATCTAAGAAAGCAAAGAGTCTAAACTTAGGTCAGTTTTACATTTCACAGGAGCTCTTAAATACTAATTGTATTATTTCAAAATGAAAAGCACTCCAAAGGACAAATATGACAAAACAAAAATATTGGGGATTCTTTTTAGAATTCATGTATGGTCAAATTATAGCAGAAGTTTTTATTTTAATGAGGAAAACTAGCGGGCCTTCTTTGACTGTGAAACCTGTACAACTGATTCCTGTAACTTGATTATTTTTAAAATAACCTATAATTACATAATTTAATAACTGCCTGATTCATTTATTGAAATCTGCCTTCACATTTACATAATCAAAGGAAATATTTACATTTTATTTTATTTAAAAATTAGTACTTTTTAAGAGGGTGTTGCTAATTGTAATGTAATGGTCCATTTTATTCTTGGAGAGATATGCCATTGTAAACCTTTCACTAGAAAATTTTCCATCCTAGGGGCTCCTGGGTGGCTCAGTCAGTTGAGGGTCCAACTTCAGCTCAGGTCATGATCTTGCGGTCTGTGAGTTCGAGCCCCGCGTCAGGCTCTGTGCTGACAGCTCAGAGCCTGGAGCCTGCTTCGGATTCTGTGTCTCCCTCTCTCTCTGCCCCCTCCCCCGCTCATGCTCTGTCTCTCTTTCTCTCTGTCAAAAATAAACATTAAAAAAAATTTTAAAAAAAGATAATTTTCCATCCTCTATCACTGATTATCTGGTGCATGTTACACATGGTGTTCCATTTCACAGTGATTTTTTGGGGTGAATATATAAGCTACTTGTTAATTTTATATTACAGTTAAGAAAACAAATGAAAAGCTACTCTTATGTGTCTGGTGCCATTTCCGAATTAGATGATAAATGAATAAACTAAACATTTCAAACCTATTCTCTGCAATAACATTGCATTTAGAGACAGTTTGAAATATTGTACAGAAAATTTCCATGGACTATCAGCAAGAAGAATAGTTGTATACATTTTGCATCAAATTTCGGTGATATTCCACGGTAGTCAAGAAACTTTCCAAATCAGACACTAATGTCCCTTTTCTGTTCCATATGTAATAAAGTTTTTTTAAGAAGTTTAACTTAATATTATACTTTAATTTCAGTAGCTTTATTTAGGAAAGTCACTGTTACTATTTTGAAGTGACTTTGATTTCCCAGTGATACACATATGATTACATTTTGATGAAATATGCCTTGCCATATGTTCTACTTTTACAATGACTTAATATTACCTAATTTTCTGACTCATACACTCAAAATGAGATTTGTTTTCTTCATGAAACATGTACTTTGCAAACTTTTATTGAAATGTACAACTTATAAGAAAAGTGTACAAATTATAATAAATGTATAGCTCTATGAATTCTCAACAGGTGAATACGTACCATTTATAACCAGTGTCCATATCAAGAAACAGCACGTTACCTGCATCCCAGAAACTCATTTGAGCCATTACCAATCACTATGATGAGTTTTATCCTGATTCCTTAATTCTTTTTAATTTTTAAAAAAATGTTTACTTATTTATTTTGAGAGAGAGAGGGTGAGAGAGAGCTTGAGTGAGGGAGGAGAAGATCAAACTGTGAGATTGTGACCTGAGCCAAAGTCAAGAGTCAGATGCCTAACCAACTGAGCCACCCAGGGGGCCCCTGATTCCTAACACTTTAGATTCTGTCTTACTGTTTTTGAAATTTGTGAGTGGAAATATACATTAAGTACTGTTACTTCTGGCCTTTTTCATTCAACATTATGTTTGTGAGTTTCATCCATGCTACTTTTGTAGCAATAGCTTTTTCATCTGTATTTCTTTTTTTTTTTTTTTTGCTTTTTCATCTGTATTTCTTAATATTCAATTGGACAGATATATCATTTTATTAATTTCATAGTTGTCAGGCATTAAATTCTTTCTAGGTTTTAGCTGCTTTTTAAAATAATGCTATGAAAATTATTGTACATATTCTTTGGTTTACATTTGTACTTATTTCTGTTGTATTCATACCTAGAGTGAATTTGCTAGGTCCCAGGTTTAGCATAAATCCAGCTGTAGTAGATATTATCAACCTGATTTCCAAAGCAGTTTTTATCAATTTCACCACCATAAGCAGACAATGAATTTTAATTACTCCTCATCTTTGTCAACACCTGATATTGTCTGTCATTTTCAGCTTAGCCATTTTGGTAAAAGTGTATAAATAGAAAATTGTGGTTTTAGGTTGCATTTCCTTGATAATTAATGAAGTTGAGTGCCTTGTCATGTGTACTAGTCATTTGCATATATTTTTTTGTAATGTACTACTATCTTTTGTTCAATTTTTACTGGTTTGCCTAACTTGAAAATTGTCTTCTAAGGGTTCTTTATACATTCTGGACATAAATCCTTTTTTCAGCATAAGTCTTCAAAACTCTTCTCCAACCTATAGCCTGCCATTATACTCTCTTATTGGTATATTTGGATGAAGAGAAGTTTATAATTTTATTGTAGTATAATTTGCCACATTTTCTCTTTATGACTGGTGTTCTTTGTATTGTTGAAGAACTCTTGGGCCATCCCAAGATCATA
Source organism: Neofelis nebulosa (assembly GCF_028018385.1). Taxonomy (NCBI): domain Eukaryota; kingdom Metazoa; phylum Chordata; class Mammalia; order Carnivora; family Felidae; genus Neofelis; species Neofelis nebulosa. The sequence goes on along the minus strand of NC_080785.1, from coordinate 72,643,775 downwards.
AACACATATTTATATGTTTTCTTTTAAAAGTGTTATAGTTTTGGGGTGCCTGGGTGGCTCGGTTGGTTGAGCGTCCGACTTAGGCTCAGGTCATGATCTTGTGGTTCGTGAGTTCAAGCGCCCCGTTGGGCTCTGTGCTGACAGCTCAGAGCCTGGAACCTGCTTCAGATTCTGTGTCTCCTTCTCTCTCTCTGCCCTTGCCCTGCTTGTGTTTGGTGTCTCTGTCTCTCAAAAATAAATAAACATTAAAAAAACTTAAAAAAAAATAAAAACAAGCAACAAAAAAGAAAAGACCATTCTCTTTCCATTGCACTGACAGGTCAACTTTACCGTATATTAGAGAATTGTGAATCCTTTTCCATACTGGCATTTTCATTTCTCTATGCACCAGACCAACACTATCTTAAATATTAGAGCATTATTAGGGCTCCTGGGTGGTTCAGTTGGTTGAACATCCAACTCATGATTTTGGCTCAGGTCATTAGCTCACAGTTCATGGAATCAAGTCCTGCTGGGCTCTGCACTATCAGCATGGAGACTGCTTGGGATTCTCTCTTCCCTCTCTCTGCCCCTACCCCCACTCTCACGCACTCTCTCTCAAAATAAATCAATAAACTTTCAAAAATATATTAGAGCATTGTAATGGTTCTTCTCTGCTTTTCCTGCTTTTCTATGTTTGCCTTGGTTATTGTCGGCCTTTGAATTTCTATATAAAGTTTAGAATTGGCAGTTGATTTTTAAAAAATATATCAACTGGAATTTTGATTGGGATTACAATGTATCTGTAATTTAAGGAGACTTTACATGCATCCCGCCATTTAAAGACCTCTTTAAATTTTGTACTTTTCAATATGATTGTTATACAATTTTTTCCATTGGATTTATTACTAGGTGTTTGATGTTTTTGTGTTAAAATTATGAAGGTAATTTTTTTTTTTTTTTATTTTTTTTATTTTTTATTTTTGGGACAGAGAGAGACAGAGCATGAACGGGGGAGGGGCAGAGAGAGAGGGAGACACAGAATCGGAAACAGGCTCCAGGCTCCGAGCCATCAGCCCAGAGCCTGACGCGGGGCTCGAACTCACAGACCGCGAGATCGTGACCTGGCTGAAGTCGGACGCTCAACCGACTGCGCCACCCAGGCGCCCATGAAGGTAATTTTTAAAATAACTTATTTTATTAATGTTTTCTGTATTAGACTTGCTATGTTCACTTATTATTTTTAATAACTATAGATTCCTTTGGATTTTCTACACACACATTCATGTCATCTGAAAATAATAGTAGTTTATTTCTTCTATTCCAATCTTAATGTCTTATAGCATTGGATACAACTTCTTGTCTAATTTTGAATAGATACAGTGACAGAGAACATCTTTGTGTCTTTCCTATCTCAAGGGAAAGTTGCCATCATTCAGTGTCATGTTTGCTGGATGTTCTTTTGCATATGCTTATTTTTCAGATTGAGGAAGTTCCTTCCAATTCTTACCTTTCCAAGAATTTCATTGTGAATGTTATCTGTGTTCTCCGCACTTTTCCCAGCTCTCTAGCAGGTCTTTGGCTTTTCAGCACCCTAACATTGGAAAAAGTATTCTTCCCTTCAGGTGAACTTTATTTTCTTCAGTTCTTACTGCTTCTACAGTTCTCCAATATCTATGTAAACATGACACTTTAAATTTATTCCACTTTATCTAATGCAGAAGGATCATTGGCTAGCTGTAACTTAATCCATCCTGCCCAGAAGCGGACTCTATCTTAATATTTCAAAACTTTGTCACTTTGTTCAATCATTCTCTGTTTTAAGTTCCTGGGGCGCCTGGGTGGCTCAGTCGGTTAAGCGTCCGACTTCGGCTCAGGTCACAATCTCGCGGTCCGTGAGTTCGAGCCCCGCGTCGGGCTCTGGGCAGATGGCTCAGAGCCTGGAGCCTGTTTCCGATTCTGTGTCTCCCTCTCTCTCTGCCCCTCCCCCGTTCGTGCTCTGTCTCTCTCTGTCTCAAAAATAAAAAAAAACAAAAAAAACCAAAAAAAAAACCGTTAAGTTCCACGTGGCCAAATTTTTACTTCTTTACCATGGAGAGTAGGGTTTACTCTTTTATTGGGGGAATTTTAAGACAAATACTTTTGTGACATTTATTTTTGTAATTTTTTTGCTTTCTTTTTTTACTTCTTTTTAAAAAATCTTTTATTTATTTATTTAAAAAATTTTTGATTAATTAATTTATTTTTGAGAGAGAGAGAGAGACAGTGTGAGCAGGGGAGAGGCAGAGAGAGAGGGAGAGAGAGAATCCCAAGCAGGCTTCACACCGTCAGCACAGAGCCTGATGTGAGGCGAGAACCCATGAAACCATGATATCATGACCTGAGCCAAAAAGCAAGAGTCTGATGCTTAACCGACTGAGCTACCCAGGCACTCCTTAAAAAATCTTTTATTATGTGAGTCATGTTTTCTTGCCTAATACTGAAGGACAATATAGAATACTGGCTTTCGATCTTTTTCTTCTGCTGTTACACACATGAAGGATGACATTCGTTTGTATATCACATTCTGTTAGCATACCTAAAACATAATATAATTCTCATGCCAGAAGTATTAGTTTGGCTCTAATTTTATATTTCTTATTTCTGTCCTTTTAACACTTCAGTTAGTAGAAAGTATCTGTATATGGTTAAACTATTATTCTTGTTTTTAGGATTTTCTTGAATTACCACTTTTGTCAGTGTAAGTTGTATTTTGATAGAAACATGAGCTCTCTTGCCATAGCGTTTAATATACCAAATGAGCAAAAGTCAAAGTTTTTCTTCTTTTCTTAAAAATTTGTTTAATGTTTATTTATTTTTGAGACAGAGAGAGACAGAGTGTGAGCAGGGGAGGGGCGGAGAGAAGGGGAAGACACAGAATTCTAAGCAGGCTTCAGGCACTGAGCTGTCAGCAGAGAGCCCTACGTGGGGCTGGAGCTCACTGACTGCAAGATCATGACCTGAGCCAAAGTCGGACACTTAACTGACTGAGCCACCCAGGCACCCCAAGTTTTTCTTGTCACAGAAATGAAAACACCTAAATATGTTTATGTCAGTGCAGACTGTCATTTCATTCCCAAATAAAAGTCACTTATAGAGGCATCTGCTGCAAGGACCATCTGTACTTACTGGAGTCAAGGTGAACAGATTAGAAAGAATGATTTGTCCATCAGATACACTTATGATAAAATAAATGAAAATTTTATGCTAAATAAATGCATGCTGAATTAAAATGATTCTTACTGATTCTAAAACTTTAGACTATTCCTCAGGGTTTAGTCTATTTTTTCAAAAGTTACTGAAAATGTTAAATACTAGAGCTCAATTTTTCTCTGAGAGTACTTTTTCATAAATTTAATTGTTAATAAAAATGAATAGCATGCTTGATTAAAAGATACTGATCTGGCTTGAAATAGCCATGTCTCAAAATGATATTTTTCAGATTAATTTTTAAAACAATAAGTTATATAGCTCCACATATGTAGTAGGGTAAATACAATGGTAATCTCCTTTTAAACTATATTCTCATCCATGGCAGGCACAGATGTCTTGTGATTATTGCACTATTGTTTGTGTGTGTGCGTGTGTGTGTGTGTGTGTACATAATATCTGAGTTAGGCCTAGGCATATGCACTTTATACAGTTTATCACTTGTTTTGCTATACATAGAAAACTTGAGGACCACTGGTAAGGCAGTAAAAAGCTTGGAATCAGACCACATAAAATTTAAGATTATCGCATCTTAGTTAAATGTTTGATGTTCAGAAAGTTATTTAGCCTTTCTCTATCTCTTTCTCTTATATGTAAAATGGGGATAATATCTGCAGATGGGATACTTAGATGTAATGTATGTATGCTGACCCATATGCAGCATGTCAAATAGTAATTGCTCAGTAAATGCTATTATTAACATGCTTTAAAGAAATAGCCAGGAATTATTTTAGAAACTCAGAAGTGGCTCACAGAGGCTTTCCACTGCTGATTAGGATGGAGTAGCTTGCAGCAAACATGTCCCCACCAAACATCTAGAAAACTGTTAAATGTAAAAAGAAAAGTCACCAAAGTAAAGGCATTAGAGAGCTCCTGAAACAATTATGACTACAGAGTCAAAGATTCTAGAAAGAGAGGAATAGAGGTGAGGTGATTTTTACAAGCAGTATTTCCAAGCATTTTGCAAGAAGTATTGCCACTTTTGAGTGAGGGAATCCTGGGGCATTCGTCTACGAACTCTTATTTTGTCATTGATTGGCAGCTGTCCTTGCTGGAGTCTGGGGAACGAAGGGAGTTGATTTCTTGACAATTCCAGACTACCATGTGCAAGGGCAGATGTAGCTTGGGAGAATGCCCTGGGACAATGAGGTGCATATACTAGCAACAAAAAGAACTGGAAGTCAACTGGAGTCCACTGAAGTGATTAAGCCAGAGTGAGATGAACCAGATGAACAAAACTGGTTGAGCTCCACACTAATATTCTGATTTACACATTTCCTATGTTAAAGTGATTCTGTCTTTTCATTATTTCTCTAATGTAGTAGTCAGTAACAATTTGTAAAACAGGGTAACCAGTGGGACTAATTATTTCAGAACCCACAACTGATATTCATCATCTCCCTCAACTACTCCTAGATTCATTTCAACTTAAGCCAGTACTTTTGCTGGGCTGGTGGAGACCTAGACCTTCATCACTCAAAGATCTGAGCCCCTGTGGTTATTATGCCCTTTTTAGGCTGTGGTTGCTATAAATGCCCATTCCTAGCTATTACTGAACATGGAAGCAAAACAAGCACCCCAGTGAATCACTCAAGTTTCAGACATATCTGCTTCCATTATGCAGCAGAAACTCTATTTCCTCATAATAATCAGGGTCAGAGTGGCTAGTACAGTAACCCCATTCTTTGGTGCTTTCAAGCACATCACATGATCAGGTGGTGATTCACAAGTTACTGGATCCTCTGGTGAAAGGATCCTTTCTCACCCCAGGCCATAGATGACCAAAGAACAAGGACTTCTAGTAAAGCAGAGCCTAAATTTATATGGATAGAAAACAAAAACTTCTCATATCAATCACTTAGAATGATAGAGCAGTCACTCTTACTTCCATGCTTTGGGTTTGAGAACTCAATATTCTGTCTATAACAGCACCATAAATATGCCCTGACCCTGCAAGTCGTCCCTGTGCTAGTGCTTGAGCTGTTCCTGTAAAAGACCATGAGAAGTATTCCATTCTATGGAAGACCAGTGGATCCTTTGGTATGAAGCAGTACGATGCAGTATTACACTATAATTAATCAGACGTCCTGTGAGTTCTGCAGCCCAGCTGGCTAAGAGTCTGTGGGTAGAAAAGTAAACCCATAATTGGAACATGCATCAGTCCTAATTAGGACAAATTGCTCCCTCCTCTAGGGAAGAAGGGTTCAGATGTATTCAACTGGCCATCAAGGAGCTGGGTGGGGTCATAAGGGGTGGTACCATATTGAGGATTTTATGACAGTTTTTGCTACTATTCAGTTAGACTCTCAGCAGCAGGAATAGATGATCATCTTAGTGAGATAGACTGTATATACTTTTAGGTGTATGTGTTGCCTCCATCCTGGCCACCATGGGTATTCGGCTCATGTGCGCATTGTATAAGCACTGGGATGACTGATAAGGTAGTCTGGTTAATCTCTACCAGATGAGTCATGTTATCCATCTGATTGCACATGGCCTCTGCTGCAATGAATATTCTTGGGTGGGCGTTGATACGAGATACCAAACATATACTTTCCTTACGGTTGCCTCTAGTAATTTGTTGAGAACTCTGTGAAATGGCAGTTTTGGTGCTTGAAAACTTGAGAGAGAAGTGATATGTGACTTTCAGAGCACAGGGAATTGACAAAGAAAGAAAAGGTAGAGCAGGTAGGAAAACCAAAGAAATTGAATAAACCCTAAAGAATGCCCTGAAGAAATTTAATAAACAATCAGATCCTCTCAAGTACTTTCACCACAGGCACATGAATGGAATAGCTATGGTGGCAAGAATGGAGGCAATGGGTACAACACTATGTGTCCTGTCTTCTGATCAGCCAGAGAAAGGCAGAAGAGCAATCCTGAGTTTGAAGAATTTTGTGCCAAGAGGTGATAGAAAATTATAAAATAAGACATAATACCTTCCCTTCTCTGACAACATAGCCCAGAGCCAGGGCTAAATATGAGAGAACTACAATGTTATCACAAACTCATCATTCGAATATCATGAAGCCATTTAAGTAGCATGAATGGTACAGCAATTTCCTGCATTAAATCAACAACTAAATCACTTAGTCCTTTGTTATCAAATGCCCTTTCAAATGTATTTCCACATATATTTATTCCCATGGCCCTGAGGAAAATTGCAAGTTTTGGAGCCAGCAAACCAGGTTCAGATTTTATCTCTGTAATTTGACAAGTCTGTTTAAATTATCTTAGACACCTAATACAGATCCAGCCACACAGGTAAATACTAATGAATATTATTATCAGTTTTATTATTTATCATAGCCCTAAAGAAATTTAATAAATAATTAATTCCAAAATTGCCACTGTATACTCTAGAGGAAAAAAAAAAAAACTTCAACCTTTATAAAATAAATTTTACTTTTTTTGTAAAGACATAGATTAAATGTCACTATTTACATGTTTTGTACTGACATTTCCAAAGGAGGCATATTTGGCCTGAAGGTTCCCAGAAAACAAGACCTTTACATTATTTATTTTATAGTTTTCTATTCCTTCGGTCAAATCAGGTGCGTATCAGTTGCTGCTACTTCCTCAAGGGTGGTTTATTTATCAGGCCAGCTAGACGGAGCTCAATACTGACTTAAAATTAAGAAGGAAAGTTAATGTTCTTTCCAGAGTAATACCTACATCAGTATTTCAGTCATTCACCCAGGTCATGTAAAGCTGCAGTTTAAAATTCCCAACACACCATGGCTTAGACATTTTATGACCCCAAGCATTCAGGGCAGTTGACTTATTAACCAAAAGATAGTGTTTAACCTCTTGTGGTTTTCACCAGGCAAGTGCATTCTGGCTTGTCAAATTTACCTCTCTATGCATTCGTAGGGGATGAGAAATAATTAAAAAATAAAGCGATTTTCCCAAGCTTTATTATTAACTGCTCCACCATTCTGTCAAGATGAGGATTACTTTAGTATACATATAATATATATTACTATATATGGGTAGTTTCTGCTAAATGCAAACAAAATCAGCAACAGTTGTTTTTTTTTTTTTTAATTTTTTTTTCAACTTTTTAAATTTATTTTTGGGACAGAGAGAGAGACAGAGCATGAACAGGGGAGGGGCAGAGAGAGAGGGAGACACAGAATCGGAAACAGGCTCCAGGCTCCGAGCCATCAGCCCAGAGCCTGATGCGGGGCTCGAACTCACGGACCGCGAGATCGTGACCTGGCTGAAGTCAGACGCTTAACTGACTGCACCACTCAGGCGCCCCAGCAACAGTTGTTTTTATATGTATGCCATTTGACTCTAATGCTTTTAAGATCATGAAACATAATATATAGTCAAGTCACAAAATATTAGTTAAAATTCTTTGATCAGGGTTCATTTACAGAGCATTTAATGGAGTAGGTTTGAACAGAGATAGATTTATAATTGGGTATTTGAAGGCTTACAAAATCTTTGGAGTTACTGAAGGAATAGTCTACTGTAAATCAATACTTTCGGCCAACTTTTCTACCATGGACTGTGGACAAGCAGACCAACCGGAAAGATTTCTTTCATTGCTGTCATTCAGGGCCAGCCCTGAGGAGATCTGATATGTAGTGGTTATCAACTTTTTGCTGGTGCCAGAATATCATGCAGAAAAAACACTTTTATTCCTCTGCTAACTATAAAACAGAGCACATTTTCACCTCTTTGGGTAACTGGCCTTAGGGAACTTCCTGTAAGACCAAACATGCAGTTAAGGCTAAGTCAACTAAGTAGTAAGAACTGGGACCCTGAGGACCCTGTTTATACAAGTTATTTATCCTTTCTCATCTGCTAGTGCCCATCCCATGTTCAGCCTTCATTGAACAATGACATGCTCTATGCACATGATTCAATCGATCAAATAACACTTCATTCACGATGAGCAGTTTGAGTGCTATAATCCCTTTGTATTCTGTGGTTCAATATTCAATCTTTACTGAGGTTCAGTAGTAAACTAGAAACTGACTTTTCAAAGCAAAACTAGTCATCATCAGAAGAAAACACTGTCTTACTCCAAACCTTTAAGGTAGTTCTGCACCATGATTCTTCTTTGGGACTGGCAAGAGGCACTATATGATATTTTTATGAGTCACACACTCATTATCACTGAGACTGCTTTGTTATAAGGCTCAAGTGGTAGAAAAGCTTATGCCATACTTTGGACCTGCTACAGATCATTCTTTTTCATTGGGCCAGATTTAAATTTGGCAACCTTATGTGTTTCCTAGTAAATGGGTAGGGTTGTGAATTCAAGTATGATCTATGTGGCTTATCAAATCTAAAATATTTAAAGAAGCACAGTACGTACATGGTAATGTGCAGCAACTTTTCTCTCACTTTAGAGGGAAATTTTGACATGCCTCAGACCAATGGACTCCTAGATATTTTACTGATGTGTAAGCTCCTGAATATTTATGTGATTTATTGTCTATCCTCTCTCATGCTGTGTTTTTATGCAATTGTGATTTCTCCCATTTTATGCTCATCCAATCCATCTAACATAATATCAGTATAATGGATGGTGTGATGTTCTGTAGGATATCAAAATAATACTTCTTTGGGTTATCTACTAGAGCAAAAGAATTGACCTGGCCCTGAGGTAGTCAGTGAAAATATGCTGTTCTTCCTGCCATCCTCACACTATTTTGATTATTTTTAATTACTAGGATAAGGAGAAAGCATATTTTAAGTCCATAGCTACATATCAGGTACCAAGGATATATTAATTTGCTACCGAAAAGATAGTTATAATAAAAACGTGAATACTCCAAGGTATGTGGAATTACTTTTAATTTCTGCATGTGGTATTTTTCTACCAAATAAATCTATCGCTTGATCATTATAAGCCCTAGAATTAACTGGTAAATCACATTAGTGTTTTGGAATTCTGGGGATTAGTATTAGGTCATATCTAGTATCTAATTATCTTCATATTTCTCTTTTCCCAGTGCATAATCATAGTGGAAAATACTGACAGGTAATACCGGGTAAGACTTGGAAAAACACTCATGTTGTGGGGTCCCTCTCAATCAATGAGTTCCAAGTCTAGCACCTGGCCTATATCTGTGAATTAAGAAGCTATGAAGTTGGGTTTCTGCCTGCTAGATCTGGAATTGTATGCCTTATATATGTTATTCAACAATAACCATTTATTACATTCCTAGGAACTGCACAATTAATCTGACTCCACCACAAATGCATGTGGGTCTGTAACACCCTGATTACCACTCAGTCTCAGCCTTATTATGGGAATTGACTCACCTATTTCTTACATTAAAGTACTCAAACCCTGTCCCTTGCTTCTAATTCAGGAGAATCCATCTATTTTGATTATAAATAATAGAAAAGAAATTTGGTCATCCGCATCTAAAGCCAATACAAGAAATAGGGAAAAAAATCAATATAACATTCTGGCAGATGACAAAAACTCACCAGAAATGTTGTCAAAACTAAACTATAGTCTACCAAAATTATTGAAATGTAATTATAAAAAAAGTATTCCATGAGCATTCAGGCAAATATACTGAATCTTTTGTGAGCCAAAGAACACAGTTTCATGTTAGATATCTTTTTATGACAAAATTTTGCATCAGAAAAAAGATATTCAAGATACATAGGAAAAAATGTATGAACTAAGGAAATTTCCATCCTCCTCAGCTGTCTAGTGTAAAGACAATTGACAATATTGAATACACAGAAAATTAGGGAATATTGTGTTCATGAACCCTTCCTGAAAAATCCACTACAGCACAATTTCATACATACAAAGAGTTACAGAAAAAAATCAGTAAAAGGTGTGGTAATGAATAACGAATACCCTTGACAAAATTTCAACTAAAAAAAAAACCTTGAAATAAAAGCAGCAGAATGGTTTGTAAATGTTAAATGTTCTGATAACATAGAAATGACAGCTAACAAAACAGGCGTAATGAGGGGAGAAAAGGTGGAAAGTCAAAGCATATTCTTTAAAGCTGACAAATTAAGTAGTAGAAGGTGAACCATACAGCCATATGTATAAAAGAGTGCAAAGGTAAACACAGAGAAAGATAGTGTTATTGAACAAGGTTGTAAGGTAGAAGAAATGAAGAAACAAGATGCATACCACATAGTTTTCCCCTCCATATGAAGGTAAGAGTATAAAGTTAAACCCTTGCTTTATAAATACAAATTAATTAACAGTAAAGCAGCAATAAAAAAGAGACAGAAATGGTCCACATAGTGAAAAAGTACCTGAAACTAGATAAATGCCAGAGCAGGAACCAAATTTACTGTCATACCAATAAACATTCTTTGGCTTAATTCAATTAGAAGAAAAATATCTTACTTTTTAAAAACTTTTTAATGTTTATTTTTGAGAGAGACAGAGTGTGAGTGGGGGAGGGCCAGAGAGAGAGGGAGACACAGAAGCAGGCTCCAGGCTCTGAGCTATCAGCATAGAGCCCGACACGGGGCTTGAACCCACAAACCGTGAGATCATGACCTGAGTTGAAGTCGGAGGCTTAACCAAGTGAGCCACCCAGGCGCCCCTAAAAGAGAAATATTTTAAATTGTTTTCCAAAGCAAGATCCCATTCTATGTTGTATGAAAGAGACATATCTTAACTGATTTAGAAATATTGAAAAATACAAAAATAGGCAAAGTAAACTAGGAAAAGATAGATGAAAAATAGCAGATATCTTTCAATTTTCCACAAGATGATGGACATTGCTAAACTTTTAATGTGTCCACACATTCTCTAGCAAAGCACATAAGAAACAAGAAAATAAAATACATGTCACTTACGTACCATAAATAGAGGATGGCTAGGATAACTAGATGACCAAAAACTACAGTGTTCATGGAAACGAACAATAATTAGTGAAGACCAGAAGAATTCTCTCTAGAACCCACTCCAGAGCTTAAAGGCAGGTGGGCACTGTACAGAAAAGAGGACACTGTGCCTGGTTCCTGGACTGGTGAAAAACAGATTACATCAATTGTCACCACTTTAATTGGGAAATACTGAGCATGAACTTTAAAACTTGTGGCTACTAGGAGTCGAAAGGAAGGGGCTTAGAAATGAATGGGATCAAATGTGACAGTCTTGGGAAGTCACCACCTCTGGAGAAGAAGGGGACACCTTAGAAAGGGAGATGTCTTTTGGAGACTGGATGGTGATGAGAAAGATGGATGAAGAAAGGGCTATACTAAAACAAAATATATAGCAAAAAATTAAGAGACAGAAAAAAGTACTGTTTATTTAAGAGACTTATCTCACTGTATTAAAGTAGATGGTACAAAGGTATACCATGTAAAAACAAAAATAGTGAAGGGATTGTTACCTTGAAGACTGACCAGGCAGGATTAAGATTTTTAGAATAAAAGTACTAAATGAGAAGCAATAGTATACTTGTGATGCTAAAGTTTACTATTTATAAGAATTACATACAATTACGCCTACCTGTATTCCAAATAGCACAGCATAACCTTAATAAAGTAGAACCTCTATGTGTAAAGCACAAGACATCAATACCCTAGTAGAAGATTTTAACATATACTTCTCAGTCTCACAACTTAGTGAAGGCAATAATTATTGACAGACCCAAATTAATCAAGCCACATACTTTTATTAATGCAAGTACTGTGAGTATATTTTGCTTCAAAAAGTGTTTTTTTGAAACTTCAAAAAATAATAATGAATACAAATTGAAAGGGACAACATTGAATGTTTGAAGAGACTTTCACAGGCAAAGTATGGGAGAATTTGATAATTTTTTTAAAGTAATAATGTTAAGGGATTTCCACTTCAGCTGCTGGTAGCCATGCTATCCAACCAGCCTGATGGCAGGGCCCATCAGGCGGTGGACGGATCGGCCCACCGACAGTGAAGCTTCTTGTACTCCTGCTTTTATGTAATTTGGCCTTAATAGAAGTACCTGGGGAATTGTCTGTTGGGGAATTGCCCTCGACAGGCCCCCCTGGGAAAATAACCATTGGGGAAAGAAAATAAGGTTCTGCAAGGAAATTGTGAAGCCATACATCTAGCCCTTGCCACCCCCTATAAAGACTCCTCTACCTAAAGGAAGGATAGCCCCATATATTTCCCAGCCAAGGAGGGACGAATGGATTTGAAAGTCCCACTCCGGCAACAAAGGAGTGTATCTATGGGCACAAGTTACTCCAACGCCTAGGCCCACTTGGCTCCCCAGGAGGCATTCCAGATGATGACTGAACCTAGTCGGTTAAGGTACAGAATGGTTCATTAATTCCTAGGTGCATTGTCTCTCTGGGAATGCATAAGGCATGGGCTCCCAAGGCCCTCTTGGCCCCCTCCTGGCATCGCAGACCGAGGCGAATACTTTTGTTCCTCAAACCACAAATGGTTCGGGGAAACAACTAAGAGGTCATGTCCCTGTAACTGTTCCACTTGAGATGTTGAGAGATAGATGACCTTTCATGAAAATAGCAAAGCAAATGCTCTATGGATTATAAATGTAGATACATAATGAAAATAATGAAAGAAATTAATGCATAAGCAGAGGGCAAAAGGGGATGTTACAAGAAAATACCCATGTTGTTCCTTAATGGGTGATTACACAAAGGAACATTTTTAGACTTAGGTAATGCTAGAAAACATAGATGATGCACACTACAAAGAAATTGCTAACAAATATAATGCCACGTTTGCCACAATAAAGCGGCCAGTCCAACACACTGCTGTTGTCTTGTCCATTTTATTTTTGTTTTGTTTTATTTTCACTTTTTTGCCAATGCCGTTCATCCTTTGGGAACCCCTGGACCTGCTGGAGCTGGACTCCGGCATCCAGCCATGACAGAGTAACTAGTTCTGAACCTACCCTTCTAATGTAAAAAATGAGAGTATTGGACAGTATATGTGTTTTAAGACACTGGACAACAGGCAGCACAGGAGACTATTATCTCCAAGAAAAGGAGATACATATGAAGTGGGAACAAATGAAGTGATCCCTATGATTGCCTTGACTTTCTACTGTAGGCATAATAGAAAAAGAAGGAACCTCAAAAAGAGCATGGAAGATATGCCAATTTGAGAAGACAGAAATGACCTGACTTTCAGAAACTTGCCCAAATACATACCACAAGAAAATGGTAGGTCCAGCTGTAAGCACTCAAACTTCAGAGTTCTTGCCCTTTACTGCTACTGTATCCAGCATATATTGCCCTCTGATATATAGGATCCAAGGCTATTAATTAGAATCTAAAATTTCAAAGCTTGGCTGAATTTTATTTTGGAACCTGATTAAGATAGTAAATTCAACCCCCCCCCCAAATAAATAAATAATGACTAGCCTTGGAATTCTCATGGTTACGGACACATGGTTGTTATTAGAAGCCAGTTTTGTACTACTGAACTGGAATATGCCCTATAGTGTATCAATAGCATAATTAAAGAGCTTTTATTGAAAGATGGTTTCATGTGTCATGAATAATTTTATTAAGCTTCCACAATCTGAGAATAGTGTGTTGATCATTCAAGTTTATAGCACAATGGGCTAACAGACCATATAGAGTAGGCTAATGTACTTCGAACAGCTTGGTTGGGAAACTGGCTGTGCACTTGTATGCAGGCATTCTTTCACTTTTGTTTTCTCAGGAAAAGTTCTAATATCAAACTTGGACAGGGTTCTGATACTGAAGTTGACAAAAATCTACAGCAAAATTAAATGAAAGCCTAAAATAACAAGCCAGTAAAACATCGGTGAAAATTGTGGAGTAAGGACCTTCAAAAATCCTCATTCACGAAAGCGACAAGAACAATGGCAAAACTTGTTAGAATCAACCTTATAAGAACTCTGAGAATTGAACAAAGGCTCAGAGCAATCCAGGGAGCATTTGTACAAGAAAAACGGCTGAATCTCCATAAGAACAGTGATTTTGTGGCATTTTAGGTTACTCTGTTTCCATCTTCTATTCCTTAAGTCTACAATAGCCTTAAAAACCAACAACCCCCAATCACAGTGAAAACAGATCAAATTGAGTCACTGCAGAGGGTAGAATGGCATTGAAGTTCCTTCAAATCTCCAATCCCAGAGAACTGTCATTATTTGACATGTCTGGTGGTTCAAAGGAAGACCCCATTTTCAAGGCTGTCTTTTTTTTTTTTTTAACTGATTCAGAGCTTGCCTATTGTTAAAAGCCTTGTACCTTGGGCTGTTTGTCAAAGAATATCACAGGCAATTCATTAACATCATGAATGCCTGAGACATTGGAAAACAGTTGGGGAAACAACAGACTGATCAAGAAACTTTAAATGGAAATCAGGAAAATGTGATGACTATACAGGGTTTTGAAAATGTCCTACATAGTCCTAGGATTTCAGAAGGCCATACATATGCATAATGCTGTGCTCATGCCAAGGGCTGTACGCGTGCTTATGAAAGTACTGAGAAGACCATAAATTCTCACCTCAGACTCTCATTTCACTCTTACACCTCAGCTTCTGAATAAAAAGGAAATAAAGGCTAAAGTAGAATTGTAAGCTGCCTGGCTGAGTGTTAAAGGGGTGCCCAAATACACACACAGAGTCCCTTAACAAACTGTGGAGATGTATTTATTGTAGGCATTTATGGAAATTTCTGTCCAACCATTAGGTGAGTACTAGGCTAAGCAAGTAGGGATGTTAGTGGTCACACATGATAAAGAATACAGATCACAGGATTATTTCAAACCTGTCGCTAGATGACAACAACTAACATCCACAAAAATAAACTCTTGGGAGGGAGAAGATCTAAGTTACAATGTTATCATATTAATTATTTAAGATGTCCAGGTTTGAAGACACTGGGTGGCTCAATCGGTAAAGGGTCCAACTCTTGATCTCAGCTCAGGTCTTGATCTCAAGGTCATGAGTTCATGCCCTGCATTAGACTCTGCACTGGGCATGAAGCCTACATGAATGAATGAATGCATGAATGAATGAATGAATGAATATCCAGGAATCATGAAACATGGAAAGTAACAAGAAAGAAAAATCCAAGCAACAAGAAAAAAAAAGCAATCAATGGAAACTATCTCTGAGGAAACCTGGACATTGGAGTTACTGGACAAAGACTTCAAAGCAGCTGTTTAAAATATCAGAGAACTAAAGAAAATCATGTAAAAAGAACTAAATGATAAATAAGAACATTATCTCACCAA
Source organism: Neofelis nebulosa (assembly GCF_028018385.1). Lineage (NCBI taxonomy): Eukaryota > Metazoa > Chordata > Mammalia > Carnivora > Felidae > Neofelis > Neofelis nebulosa. Next base: position 72,628,367 of record NC_080785.1, on the reverse strand, counting down.
GTAGATAATATCCATAAAGAGAATTATATATATTATATTAAATATATATTTTATATATTATATAAAATATAAATATATAGATATTCATATATATTGCATTAAATATATATTTTAAAATATATATCTTATATAAATCATATATAATTCTCTTTATTGGTATTATATATAATTCTCTTTATTGATATATATATTCTTTATTGATATTATATATATTTTATATATAATATGTAATACAACTGAAAAGAATTGTGCAGTTTAAAAATATAATAACTGAAATGAAAAATTCACTAGAAGGCTTAGCAATAGAACTGAGATAGAAGAAAGAACATAGTTCAATTGAAATTACCCGTTCTGAGGGGCAGTAGGGAAAAAAAATAATAAAGAAAAATGAACAGAATTTCAGAGAGTTAAAGAGATTCTGGGCCAAGAGGCATGAAGAGAGGCTGATGAATCAGTTTGAGAAATGTTTTGGAATGAGACACACTTGGGAAGGGGCTCATTTCCTCACCAGTTTCTACCCAGAAGCCAGCCACATTCTGGCATTCTGAGAACCAGCAACCTTGGCATGAATGCTGGCATCATAATGAGAAACTTTGTTGTGGCTCCCCTCCCTAAATTGCTTCACAAGCTTCAGATAACTGGAGCAACTGGGAGATTGAGCAGGAGAGGGAGGGACGGATGCTGCCATGGTTTACAAAACACACATGTCTGGGAACCATCAGAAATCACTTATTATTATTTTATTTCTGGAAATCAATTTGATATGACCTCATGCTATAATGCACTTAAGAAGAAATTGCTTTATTTAGTAGTCACATACTCATGATGATACCCAAATGTAACATTTGGGTTACATTTAGAGAATAATTCTACAGAAACTATTTTTTAATGTTGAGAAAATATCTGCACTGACATTGCAGATGAAAAATCTCTGGTCAGCCTTACTATTTTCATTATAGTAATTTATTGGGAAGGGAATATAAGTGTTCCATGTTTTACAGGTATCTGCTACATTCTGAATAAAAATTATTTTTTTAGGAAACATAAGGAAGTATGTTTCTTTAAAGTAATGTGCCAATGGGGCGCCTGGGTGGCGCAGTCGGTTAAGCGTCCGACTTCAGCCAGGTCACGATCTCGCGGTCCGTGGGTTCGAACCCCGCGTCAGGCTCTGGGCTGATGGCTCGGAGCCTGGAGCCTGTTTCCGATTCTGTGTCTCCCTCTCTCTCTGCCCCTCCCCCGTTCATGCTCTGTCTCTCTCTGTCCCAAAAATAAATAAAAAATGTTGAAAAAAAAAATTTTTAAAGTAATGTGCCAAGAAATGTGTCCTGTGTGTGTGTGTGTGTGTGTGTGTGTGTGTGCGTGTTATGTCTCTTGGAAATGCTTCAGCCATTCACTCTAGTTTTGTTACTACCAATAACTTTTAAGGAATTTTAGCTTTCATTGTTTTTTTTATTACCAGAAATATTCTGCTGAAAATAATACTTTGCAAACTGCTGCAAAACACTGCCAATTATGAATGCTCCAGAACAACAATGTGATGTTATTTTCCATGTTCCATTCAAAACCTAAACTTCAAAATATAAGTTACTGAAAACATAGAGAGGGACCATGTTTTTTATGATGTGAATTTATATGACCCAAGATATCAAGTTACTAGATACTTTATAGCACACATAACAGTGTTGAAACTGTTCCCTTGAAGGAGTAGATTATACTGCTACTGCTACCAACAACAACAATAAAACCATGACAACAGTACTTAACATTCATCAAGCATGTGCTTTGTGGCAAGTACTAGGCTAAGCACTTTTCCTGAATATTCTCATTTCATCCTAATAACAATCCTATAAGGTAGGGACTGTTATTGTCCCCATCTTATAAATGTCTTAACCTAGTTATTTAGAAAACAAAATGGAAGAAAATGCTTATATTAACTAGCACTCTATTGGGGAATTCAAGCAAGAAAGCAGGAGTTGGTGAAAAGAATAAGGGAGGAAAAAGAGGGAGAATAAATATAAGGGATATGTTAGTGAACTAGTCAGAGTTTCATGGCAAAAAAAATCCTGTAGGTCATCTTCAGAGAAGCTCTGTGAAGCTGCTCTGTCTCCAAACAGTGAGAAAGAGAAGAATGTGAGAAGAAATAATCCACCTGATCCTATCTTCAGTTGATCAAAGTTTCGAATATTAACTCCTGCACACATCTAGGTTTTGCATACTTGGGCACCAGCTGGATTCTGTGATATCTCACATGTAAGAGTCCACTGGAAAGCCCCACTGGGAAACAAGAGGCATGTCACATTGGCATAAGGTGAGGCATTGTTGTATATGCCCACAAGTAAAGTTCCCTAGTCTTCAAATGCATGTTAGGGATAGATATACTTAACCACTATTCAAGCTCTCATATTAATTCTCAGAAATGTGGTGTAAGGGTGACTGGTAGGAAGTACCAAGTAGAAGATTCTGGAATTGTCTCTCTGCCAGTCAAGATAGCAAATCAGAAGCAATACCAGAGTTAGAGGCACTTTGGTGGCTCATTGATTAAGCACTCAACTCTTGATTTTGGCCCAGGTCATGATCCCAGGGTCATGGGATTGAGTCCCTCGTTGGGCTCCACGCTGAGCATGGACCTGGCTTAAGATTCTCTTTCTCTCTCCCTCTGCCCCTCTCCCCTACTTGGTCTCTCTCTTAAAAAAAATCTTTTAAAAAATACCAGAGTTAATGGCACCATTATGGAGCTAAAAGATGCAAGACAGTTTCCTGTTGTATTCCATTCACTTCATCAGATTGGCCACAGGGGGAAAATATGGATCATGATAGATGATAGTGGACTCTAGTAACCAAGTGGTAGTACCAATCACAAATACCTTGACATATTTACTAAGATGATCTAAATAGACTCTGGCATGCGGTTTATAACTATTAATGTATTCCTCTCGATTTATATCCATAAGAAAGTGCAAAATCAATTCACTTATGTGGTATCTTTTATTTGTCTCAGATATTATGAAAACTCATGCAGTTCTCTGGCTAACAGTAAACCAATGATATGGTGTATCGGGGTCCATAGTTATTGGGTATCATGTATTCTTTTTTTATTTTTTAATTTTTTATATGTAATATATTGTGAAATTGGTTTCCATACAACACCCAGTGCTCATCCCAACAGGTTATTCTTTTTTTTAAATTTTTATTATTTTTTTTCAACGTTTTTTATTTATTTTTGGGACAGAGAGAGACAGAGCATGAACGGGGGAGGGGCAGAGAGAGAGGGAGACACAGAAGCGGAAACAGGCTCCAGGCTCTGAGCCATCAACCCAGAGCCTGACGCGGGGCTCGAACTCACGGACCGCGAGATCGTGACCTGGCTGAAGTCGGATGCTTAACCGACTGCGCCACCCAGGCGCCCCAAATGTTTATTATTTTTGAGAGAGCGAGAGTGAGCGTGTGCAGGGAGGGACAGAGAGAGGTGGGGGACAGAAGGTCTGAAGTGGGCATAACACTAGAGAGCCCAATGCGGGGATTGAATTCACAAACCATGAGATCATGACCTGAGCCAAAATCAGACGCTTAACCAACTGAGCCATCCAGGTGCCCCCTGTATTCTTTTTTGAATGGCCATGCTGGAAGCAGTGATCTCAGCCAGGGCACTGGACCTTCCTAATCACTACACTTCACATTGAAGTTTAGGAGGTTGAATATAGACTGAATCATCTGTTCCTCCATCTGGGCTTCAGCATTCTTACCCCTACTACAGCAGAAGAGGCTAGGTGTGTGAGCAAAATGCCTTGAACAACACATGGCCCTAAGAAAAGGATTGCTCTAAGATTCGAGGGCAGCTGGGTATCCACTTCACATTGTGATTTTGAGGAAGCATAGGTCTTGGTTTTGGGGTGTCTTTCCACCATTCTACTCTTACCAAATCACACAGAGTCTATAGGTAAGCCATTTCTCTCCCCTCTCCTCCCAAGCCCCACCAAGGGTCATGGGAGCTTTCCCTTCTCTCCAATATTCTTCACAACAAAAATCTCACTTTTGCTACTTAGGAGAATGTGATATCATAGGAATGAAAGAAATAATTGTTTTAGGGAGTGAGTAATGAGGAAGCCCAATATTTCTTAGGGGTCAAGTAAGATAAAGGCAAAAATTTTCCTTATATTTATCATAAACTATGTAGCCATATCTTTGGTAAGAGCAGTTTTAAGGAAATTTTAGAAAGAGAAGACAGATGAGAGTGAGTTGAGAAGTGATGGTGAAGAAGTAAATACTGAGTTCAGCTGTGAAGCCAAAGAAAGGATTAAGAACTAGTGAATATGGAGTCAAGGGAGTATTTTATTCACTGGCAAAAGACTTCACTTTAAAATATTTATGTAATGATAATAAAAACAAGAGATGACAAATGCATGAAAGATTAGGGCCCATGAGTAGAGTGAATTATTTGCATTCTTCAATACATCTTCACAGAGTAATAGAGCAGTAAGTGATTGCTGAAGTAAAACTTGAGTCTGACATTTTTAAGTTATTCTTTCAAACACATTCTTTGGGATGTATCAACTTAGAAAAGAAATACCCCTCAGATCTATATGTTCATAGAAGGTATTTTTTAACATGTCTGCCAAAAATCAGGCATTTCAGTTTGACCATTCATACATGGGTTTTGCCTTCAGCAGCTCTGCTTTACTACAGTACTCCTTCCTTCTGCCACAGGTGATTGGTCTAGAATGGGCAAATGAGCTGAGCTAGATTAATAAGGATGGCTGTCCTAGAGATTTGGAATTGTGATTCAAAACAGTACAGTAGAAGTTGACCTTTGAAGAGAGGAAATACAACTTAGGAGCTGTGGACAAGAAGCAGAGTAACCTAGTCTGCAGAGAGAAAAGAAACAGATTCACCAGGTGTCTAGTGATTGATAAGAGAAGGGACTTGTCTATGTGTTCTATTGTGTTCCTGGCATCTGGTGCTATATTTGGAATACTGTAGTAGTTTTTGTGTCATCTCTGTGTGCACATGTGGCCACAGTGCAACCAATTCCTTTTAATTAAAAATTTTTTTTGATCAGGGACTTTAACTTGTTAATTTAATCCAACTGAACCCTTACTTGGCCATATGTTGTGTCAGGTACTGCACGTATACAAAGATAAATGGAGAAATTTTGGCCCATAGGGAGCTCACATTTTCATGTTAGAGATAAAACAAACAAGTTATTTCAAAGATTATAAAATAGACAAACAACAACAAGCAAACAAATAGATAGAGAGTATAGTGGGAATACTAAGGAAGGAGCTGTTAACTTTTGAAGGACTTGATGTATGACTGATTTCTAAAGGAACAACAAAAAATTTCAGGCAGAAAAGCAGACATAGACATTCCCAGCAGAGGAAGCTCTGTGTATTTGGAAAATTAAAGGCCAATGAGACAACATGTTATTTTTTAAGAACCATAGACAGTTAAGTATAATCTAGCAGAAGGTGTTGAGGAAGAAGCATGAAGAATGGCTGGATACGTACACAAAGTCCAAATAATGAAGGACCTTCTGTTCCAGAGACTTCTATGCCTCGTGTGGCCCTAGGACATTTTATATTTGTAGCTAAGGGGTCAATGAAGGTTTTAATCGGGATGAAATATAACCCTATTTTCTTTATTAAACATTTCATAGATTTATGTTAAATAAATACTTACTGAAATTTTTGTCCAATGAAATATAAATGAAAAAATTAAACTTTCTCATAATGTCATGATTTCCTATTGACATTTAAAAATATACCCGTGGAAAATGGAAATAGTATAAGATGTAAAAATTAAACCCTCTCATCCCCTACCATTTTCACTCACTCCCAGTACCTTCCCAAAGTTAATTGTTGTCAACAGTTTTTGTAAGTGCTCCCAGAAAATAAAACACACACACACAAACCTACCCCATCGTCTATCTGTATATAAAGATATCTACATATTTACTCACCTGTTATTAACTTATCAGCTATCTGTCCACAGCTTCATCTAACCTCAAGCTATGGACCTATGCATCCATCTATGATTATTAGTAATCTGTCTGACCTGCTTAATGATGTTTTTGACTCTTGCAGAATTGTGAAGATTATATGTTACTTATTAAGATAGAGAATAATCATTTGGAATTTATTTTTGGGTAAAAATGGGTAAGGATTCAGTTTATCTTTTTCCATATGGATATCCAGTTGAACCAACACCATTTAATGAAAACACCATAATTTTCCCAGTGAATTTTAATGGCATGTTTATCTTAAATCAGGTGATTACATACATGTGATATACATATACTTCACATACATATAGTTCTGTTCCTGTATCTTCTATTCTATTCTATAGTTTATATTTTCCCCCAAACTGTACTACCTTTGTAATAGTCTTGGTATCTGGTAATATAAGTCTTCTGAGTCTTCTTAGCTGGTCTTCACTGTTGTTGATGTATATATTTGGAATCAACTTGTCAAATTCCAACAAAAAAAATCTTTCTATAATTTTTATTTTCACTGTATATTACATTGACTATATATTTAGAGAAGGGGATATTGATATCTTTACAATATTGACTCTTTCAAGTCTTAAAATTTGCCTTGTATCCGGTGACCATGGTGAACTTTTCTTAATTTAAAGAAAAATTTTAATGTTTATTCATTTTTGAGAAAGAGAGTGTGAGTGGGGGAGGGGCAGAGAGAGAGGGAGACACAGAATCTGAAGCAGGCTCTAGGCTTGAGCTGACAGTACAGAGCCTGATGTGGGGCTCAAACCCACAAACCGTGAGGTCATGATCTAAGCCGAAGTCAGAGGCACCCTATTAACTTTTCTTATTAATTCTAATAGTAGCTATATGCAAATTATATTGTCTTTTAATAACTTTTATGTATGTACAAATTATATTGTCTTTTAATAATGATGGTGATGTCTTTTTAATCTTTAAGTCTTTTCTTTCTTTTTCTCTTGCCTTATTGAACTTCTTGGGACATTCAATACAATGTTTAGAAAGATGGTAATAGAAGATATTATTGTTACTTTGCCAATATTAGAAAGAAAGCTATCAGTATTTTACCATTACATATGATATTTCCTGTATTTTTTGTAGATGCACATTATCACATTAAGCAAATTTTCTAAGACTTTATTTTGAAATCACTATTGTTGTGGTTTAGAGAGTCATTATGGAGAGATGGTGTGTGTTCATAGATTAAAAGACATAATATTGTTAAGATTTCAGTTATTACCATTTTGGGGGCACCTGAGTGGCCCAGTTGGCTAAGTGTCCGACTTCAGCTCAGGGTATGATCTCATGGTTCGCAGTGAGTTCAAACCCTGCACAAGGCTCTAAGCTGACAGTGCAGACCCTGCCTGGGATTCTCTCTCTCTCCCTCTGTCCCCCTCCTCCAATCTCTCTCTCTCTCTCTCTTTCTCAAAATAAATAAACTTTAAAAAATGACATTATTCCCACTTTGACATACATATTCAATGCAATTCTTTTTTAGTGTTTATTTATTTCTTTTTGAGAGAGAGAGAGAGAGAGAGAGAGAGAGAGAGAGAGAATCCCAAGCAGGCTGCATACTGTCAGTGCAGGGCCTGATGTAAGGCTCAAACTCATGAACTGTGAGATCTTGACCTGAGCTGAAATCAAGAGTTGGATGATTAACCGACTGAGCCTCCCAGGTGCCCCAGATTCAATGCAATTCTAATCAGAATTCCAGCAAGCAATTTTGTAGATATCAACAAAATGATTCTAAAGTTTGTATGGAAGGGCAAAACACCAGACTGGCCAACACAACACTGGAGAAGAACAGAGTTGAAGGACTGACGACAACTGACTTCAAGACTTACTGTGAAACTACATTAACCAACTTATGGTAAAGGCAAAAGAATAGATAGTAAATCAGTTGAGTAAAATTGAAATAGATATAGGCTAACACAAATATAATCCACCAGTTTCCGAAAAGGGAGTAAATATTCAATGGAGAAGGGATCAACTTTTCAACAAATGGACATCAGTATGCAAAAAATAAATAAAAGAGTCTAGACTTATACCTTACATCTGTCAAAAAAAAGTTAAAATAGATAATAGATCTAAATGTAAAGTGAAAAGAAAAAAACTTTTAATCATATACACATTTTAGAGGAAAGCAAGATAAAATCTATATGATCTTGGATTTGGTCATGAGTTTGTAGATATGACACCAACGGCATTATCCTTGAAAGAAAAATTGATAAATTAGGCTTTATTACAATTAAAAAATACTTTATGAAAGAAACTTTAAACAGAATGCAAAGACAAGCCACAGACTCAAAGTATTTGTACAGTGTATATCTGATGAAGGACTTGAATCCAAAATATACCAAGAAGTCTAAAATTTCAGCAATTTCTTAGTGAGTCAACAAACAACCCAACTTAAAATGGGCAAAATACCTGAATGGACACTTCACCAAAAAAGATATACAGATAATAAATAAATATATAAATACGTTCAACATCATTTGTCATTAGGAAATTACTTATTAATACAACAATGAGATGCCACTAAACTTTGAAGGTTGGCTAAAGTCCAAAAGCTAATAAAACAAATTGCTGGTGAGTATGCAGAGTAAAAGAAACTCATTCAGTCATTCAGTACTGGTGGGAATGAAGCAGTTTGACAGTTTCCCACAAAGCTAAACATGGTCTTACCATACAGGCGAGCAAATGTGCTCTTAGGTATCACCCATTTGATTTGAAAACTTATGGCCTCACAAAAACTTGTATAGAAGTGTTTTTAGCAGCTTTGTTTCATAATTTCCCTAAGCTGGAAGTAACCAAGATGTCCTTCAATAAGTAAATGAATGAACAAATTGACATATCCATACAATGGAGTATTTTACAGAAATAAAAAAGAAATGAGCTATTATCAAGCCATGAAAAGACACAGAGAAAATTAAAATGCATATTTCTAAGTGGAAAAAAAAGCCAGCCTAACAAGTCTACATACTGTATGATTCCAATTATATGACATCTAGGAAAGGGAAAACTGTAGAGCCGCATTAAAAAGCTTTCAATGGCCAAAGATGGGATGATTTGAACAACAACAAAAAAGTGGCATGGAATTATAACCCAAAGTATAAAATAAATACCCGCCAAGTCCAACCTAATGTAAATAAATGATTGAATAAGTTAGTTGGGGGAGAAATGACAAATCTCCCATGCTTAAGAAATCCAAGTAATTTACGTAGAGACTCTGCCCTGATGGGGTTGGAACACAACTCCCTACTCCTTAAATGTGCATTACTCATAGTTACTTCCTTCCAAAGATTACAGTATGGAAAGGGGAGAAAAAGAGTAATTTTACAATAGAGAAACCTAAGAAAAGCAACCTCAGCCAGGTGATCAAGTTTCATATCAACATTGATATATAATGGATATTTATATCAATGGTACACTGATATGTGATGAAATGACATTGTATTTCTGTGGTCTTCCTCCCCAAAACCCATAAGTCCAGTCTAGTCATGAGAAAACATGAGACAAATCTCTGCTGAGGGACATTCTACAAAGTACCTGACTAGTGCTGCACAAAGTGTCTGGGTTATCAAAGACCTAAACCTTTCTGGTGTGTCTTCTTCTTTACTGCATTACCATACTTCCAAGAGACCATTTGTTTTTGAAATGAAGAACTGCTTTTAGTATTTCTTCTAGTGTCCATTTGCTAACAGTAAATCTTTTGGTTTTTGCTTTATTTGAAAACCTTTATTTTCCCTTCATTTTTGAAAGATGTTTTGCTGGACAGTATTTTCTTTAATCTTTTTGTCTTTTATCATGTTGAATATTGAGCTAATCAGTCTCATTTTTAAAAAATACTGTGTCATTTCCTCTGGCTACTCCTATGATGTTCTCTTTCTCCTTTTTTCCCCAATGGTTTTACTGTGCATGCTAAAATGTGGTTGTTTTTTAATTTGTCCTACCTTAAGTTTATATCAATGTTTGCATCTGTAGCTTAATTTTTTTTTTATTAGTTTAGGAAAATTCTCTAGTAAGTTTCCTAATGTTGCTTCTGTTCTATTTTCTCATCCCTCTCCTTCTGGAATTCTAATTATATATATGTTAATCTTATTCACTGTGCCTCATGTATCTGTATGCTCTTTTCAGTATTTCCTGTATATTTTTTTTCATTTTAATTTTAACTGGCTTAACTTCTACTTTGCCAGTCCTTTTTTTTTTTTGCAGTCTAATATGTTTCAGAACTCCTATATTGAGTTATTTTTTTCAATTCTTCAATTTTCTTTATTTTTCACAAGTTTCTGTTTTCCTATGAGACACTCTATGCTTTCTTTTCTTTCTTTTTAAAAAACATTTGAATCGAGTATCTGTTTATATTGTCTGTTTTTTCCCAGGCTTTTATTTATCCTGTTTCTTGGCATGTCTACTAATTTTTTATTGAATCCCAGACACCATATCTGAAAAAATGGTTGAGACTCTCATCAGTGCTATTTTCCTTCAGAGAGTATATAATTTTCTTCTGATAGGCAGAGTACAGGTAGATGAACTTGATTCATTCAAAGCTAGCCTATTTCAAGTTTGCCTTAATTCAAAGGACTTACCCTCTCTGGTGTCTCAAATAAATCTTAAGCGTCCCTGCTTTTTAATGCATATTCATTTCAGTTTTTATTTTCTCAGGACTTTGAAATAAATGAAAACACTACTTAGCTTTTTAGCTCCTTTTAATAACTGCACGGTGATTTTTGTTTGTCGGAGTGTCACATTTCATACACTCAGCCTGGAAGTCAGCGAATGCTTTAACAGGAGATTGTATACAGGATGCTAGGTTTAATTACCTGTAGTTTCTTTTACTATAGAACATTGGCCTCTCAAGTTATGACTGCCTTGGTAACCCTGAAGTCCAATTTTGCCTCTTTAGCCCAGTGAGGCGTCTCCAAACTCAAGATTTCTGTTTTCTGTTCAGGCTCCATGGCCTACAATATGAAAGAGCAAATATTCTGAGGAGAAAATAGCTATAGATATAGGGCTCCGTTTACTGAGATTCCCTTCTCTTTGGAATATCAGCCCTTATGTCCTGATTGCCTTTATAGTTCATGTATTTTTTCAAACAGCAATTCTTTTGAATTTTATCTACCTTTCGTATTTTTTTACTGGGATATTTGATTTGATATCTGCTTTTCCCATCATAGCCAGAAAGCCAACAACAATACTCAAACTCAACAGATCGGCAGATGTATTAGTTATTTACATAGAAAAATTACCAACTTAAATTGAAAAATAAATAGTAATATCCTCAAATTGTTTTTGTGTTTAGGGATATAGAAGGGGGTTAGCTGGATGTTTCTGGTAAGGGTATCATATGAGTTTATAGTTAAGAAATGTGATGAGCTTCAATAATCTGCAGACTTGACTGTAGCGAAGGATATATTTCTAAGTGACTATGTGTATGACAAGTTGGTACTGACTATAGACAGGATACCTCAGTGCCTTGCCAACTGGTAGTCCCCAAAGGGCTTTTTTAGCATCCTAAAAACATAGCACCTAGCTTCCCCAAAGCAAGCAATTCCAGAGAATAAGGTGGAAGCTACAATGTCATAAAAATGACTTAGGAGAAGTCACACATAGCCGTTTGTGCAATATCCCATGGAGCTGAATAAATAGGTCAGCCCTACGAAGTGTGGAAGGTACAATACAATACAAATACCAGAAGTCAAGGACCACTGATGACTATCTCAGAGACGGTCTGGCATAGCAGAAGAAAAGGAGTCATCAAAAGAGGGAGAAGGAAAAAGAGTCAGAAATTTAGGGAAGAGTGGAAAAATTAGTGTTTCAGAAATAAAAGAAGGTATTTTTTAAGACAGTGTTGTAAGCATCAAATGTACAAATAAGACAAGAACTAAGAAGTATTCATTAGGTTAGACATTTAGGTGCTCAATGGTACATTTTGCTAGCATATTAATTTCAAGGAAGTCTGAGGAAAGAGGATATATATGGTCCAGGTAATTGTAGCATGCTTTGGTACCTGAGAGGAATAGGATTCTAGAATTAAGGCTGTGTCATTTGCAAATATTGATGAAGCCCAGACTTTGATTTGTGCAAGAAATTAAATTGGAAGAATAGATAATCCAATTGAATAGCTATTACTGGAGCATATTAATGAGAAGTTACATTAAAAACAGGCTGTACTAATATGAAATGAAGCTCAAAAATATATCAAAACCTAATTGATATGTAGCATTACCAACAAAAATTTTGGCTCGAGAATGTGTTAGCAAGTTTCCAGCTACCAAACTGGAACACTGGGGTAGACCTAATACATTTTGGGTTGTAAAATAAAAAGATAATAGGAACAAGGATGATTAAGAGCTAGGCAGAATAGTAACAAAGATAAAGAAGTCAACAACCCAGGCCAAGATACAAAGACAAAGCCTATTTACTAAAATTGTTTTCATCATACCAGGATTGAAATCCCCAAATAATACCATTAGTGAAATGTGTTGGTCAAGAGACATTTCATCCTTATGACTTCTAGGCCTGTTAGAAGCTTTTCAAGTTGCTCTGACAGTTCTTTCAGGTATGATAATGGATTTTGAACAGGAATGATCTTTGATTCTATTTCAGTATAAGGTTTATAAAAATTCACTTGTCAGCAGTTACTTTTGTTTAAAAAATTTTTTTTAACGTTTATTTATTTTTGAGACAGGGAGTGACAGAGCATGAACAGGGGAGGGTCAGAGAGAGGGAGACACAGAATCTGAAGCAGGCCCCAGGCTCTGAGCTGTCAGCACAGAGCCCGACGCGGGGCTAGAATTCACGGACTGCGAGATCATGACCTGAGCCGAAGTCGGCCGCTTAACCGACGGAGCCACCCAGGCGCCCCAGTTACTTTTGTTTTAAATACACTCATTCGTACATACATATATACACACATACATACATACATATGAAGGAGTCACACAAAAATATTTCAGCTAGTAAAAAGTTCATTAAAGTCACTAGGACAAATAAAGATGCAAAAACATTATACCATAATAGCCAGTCCCAGCCCACAAGAGGTAGAGGACACAAGAAATAAATATATTGTCAACATTATTCATTTGATCCCCCTAAAATTTTGGCCATTCTGAAACTTTAGTTCTATATTTCTTTTCATCCACTATCAGTGTCCATAATCAATTTCTCATCTTCTTTCTTATTGGATTTATTCCTAGCTATGATCTCTGTTTTGGATATATTCTCTTTGCACCTCCAGATTCATTCCCCACCCTTGTCTACCGAACACTGTGCTCCTGGAGTCTGACCAGTATGGTTTCAACAGTTCTCTTACCTGCTGGCTTCTATTCAGATTTGGCTAGAGGAAATTAACAACAAGAGATCAGTAATTGGGAGGGAAGTGATTTTGAATATTTGCTTCATTAACATCCTCTCTATCTCATGTCCCTGCAAGTTGGCTGTGGCCATTATTAAAAGTCACACAGTTCCCTTCAGTCAGCCCTCATCAGGTTTTAGAAACTCCCCATTCCCTTTGCCATTTCAAGCTTAGAGAGCAGGAACAGCTCACAGTTGGTGCTGGTGTGGGAAATTTATCTAATACTGTTTCCTATACCTTCATGCAATTCTGTAAACGAAACTTTATTACATTTACCCAGTTTGATCATGTCAACTGATTCCTTCCAAGATCCTGAAATAGCATCTGTTGTTGGTTCTTCCAGGATATAAATTTATTATCTTTGATATCTTTAAAAAATCCTTATTTTAAAAATAATGCCCATGACTTTGCTTATGCTGTTGCTTCTATCTGACCCTCACTATATTTCATTTTCTTCAGCTCCTAGCCATTTTTCAGCTCTTAGATAAAATGCCATCTCTTCCCAAGATCCTCACTCCAAGGTAACTCAAATGCACAATGCTGGCTAATAGCTGTTTTTGTAGTATAATTGTCAATTGCTCTCATTTCATTCTTAAAAATGTGCAATCTCAGATGATAAATTATATAGTCACCTTATCTATGAATCCTTCAACCAGAAGTAATATCTTCCGATTCTGATCTCCATATAATTTTATTTGCATTCCTTATACAGAGCATTCTGTTTATTGTTATCATGGTCCTTTATGTTTATCTCCAATCCTTTCATGACCTATGTACTCCTTGAAAGCAACAACCATGTGTCTTACTTCCCTGCCCCTCTTAATCCCTAGCACACTGGAAACTATATATAGAGAGAAACTATATATATATATATATATATATATATATATATATATATATTATAAATTTAAATTATATATATAAACTATGTATTTATATTGCATACATGTAAACTATGTAAACATGTAAAAGCTATATGTAGAAACTGTATATATATATGTGTGTGTGTGTATATATATATATACACATAATGTGTGTGCGTGCGCGCGTGTGTGTGTGTGTACACATATCCACGTGCATATAAGTACAGAGAGAGAAAGAGAATGAATGGCAGGACTCTGCTATGTATCTCTTTCACAATGTAAAACTTTCCAAATTAATCATAATCCTTGAACTAAAGTTAGGTGATACTGAAATTTTAAGAGGGAAAAAGTTGATCAGGCAAATATTTACCTGACTTTGAGCATTGTTACCCTTCTCAGAGAAGCTGTGAGCAGCTGAATGCCAGGCTCAGGAAGGTAACCAGTAGCATGACACAACAAATAGGTAAGAACAATATAAGCTGAAGGTTTTGCTCCAAAACACGTGTGGCTTGGAAACTCTCCAAAAATTGGGGTACCTTGAGAGGGCTAATTTCACACAAATAGGTCACAATAATCTATACAAAAATTTAAACTCTTTAGGTTCAGTTTTGCAAGGCTGGGAACATGTAGATTACTTTTTTTTTTTTTTAATTTTTTTTTTAACGTTTATTTATTTTTGAGACAGAGCGAGACAGAGCATGAATGGGGGAGGGTCAGAGAGAAGGAGACACAGAATTGAAACAGGCTCCGGGCTCTGAGCTGTCAGCACAGGGGCCCGATGCGGGGCTCGAACTCAGGGACCGCGAGATCGTGACCTGAGCCAAAGTCGGCGCTCAACCGACTGAGCCACCCAGGCGCCCCTAGATTACTTTTTAAAAATCTTCCCAATGATGTGGCATACATCTTGACGACAAGGAACATACCTAATTCATCTTTGTTCCTCTAATATCATTTACCCTACTATCAATATATTGCTGAACTGATAATGGTGGCTTCAAACATAAATCTTTTATCTTAGAGTAGAAGTATAATCATATATATATATACATATATATATGTAATTTCATATGTATACAAATATAAACAATTTTAAGTGCTAAGTTACATCTCCATTTAAGGGGCTCTTGGGTGGCTCAGTTGGTTGAAGCATCTGACTCTTGATTTCGGCTCAGGTCACATATCACGGTTTCTGAGTTTGAGCCCTACGTTGGGCTCTGTGCTGACAGTGTGGAGCCTGCTTGGGATTCTCTCCCTCTCTCTCTCTCTCTCTCTCACTTGCTCCCTCTTTCCGCCCATCCCCTTCTCTCTCTCAAAATAAATAAATTTCTGAAAAAAAAAAAAATAAAATTTGCGTACTCATTTAATTGTAAGAAACACAGTTTAGTGCCAAATTAATGTTATAGAAAAGAATGCTATTTAAGATCCATATACATCACACTATGCTACAAATAATACATAGCAATTCAAATCAAGCCTGTTCTCTGGCTTTGCTTAAGCTGACAATACCCAGCATGAAACTAAAATTTGGAAAAGGTAGAAAGAGCCCACCTCTTTTGTCAGTGGTTTGATTTGCCCACCATGCATCTTCCACATTCGCTATACAGAAGTATCCTCCACTTTAAACCAATTTCACATATTATTAAGAAATTAAATGTGTACTCTTGAGGTTTCCCCTAGCTCAATGTTCAGAATATTCACCAGCTTTAGAATTGTAAGAGATCAGTGCGTTCATTGAGACCTTCTCTCCTCATCAGTGGCTGTCAGTGTGGTGACGTGAGAGAAACAACTGTGTAGCCTTTGATTATATTACTTGCCCAGGCTGTACTTCTGAGCTATTATCAATAAGGTCACTTATAGCTTGAACACACTAGAGAATGTATGACCGAAGAGGAGCTAAACCAAAAGAGTAACAGCTGTGTCGCTCGATGCCAAGAGGGTGGGGATGCTTTGCTGCATCAGACTGAGCTTCTAGGCCTCCAAGTTTTACATTATTTCTTCTCTCTTTGCTGTTTCTTCCTATTGGCAGAAGACGTTAGGTTAACTGAAATGACCCCACAGTCCTCTCTTCCTCCCCTCTGGGGTGATGTATCTTGGCAGGTAGCTATTACTTTACCATACACATATTCCTATATAGAGAGAGATGAGAGGGGGAGTCAGAAAATAAATAAAAGTAGTATTGTGATAATCTATGGTTACTAATAATAGTTCAGAAATCTGAACATTTCTATCAGCCACAACCCAACAATGCATGTTAGGGATGAAAGGATACAGAATATAATTTAATTTATCCACACTGGATGTAGAACTAAATAAGAACATTTTCCCTGATTCACTGTGGAGCTTCTAACTTTAGTTTAAGAGGCAAATTTTCCCCAAATAAGTCTGAAAACCACATCACTGTGGTTCTCTCCATAGTTCTTTTATTTGAAGTACCCATGATATTTTAGACTAGGTAACCTCACAAATACTACAGATTTACAATACAATAGAATATCAAACTGTTTTCTGCCCTGCCACATTTTCAGCGGTTCCATAGTGAACATAAAATTACATCAAAGCATAGAATCGTACAGAGAGTGAGCAGTAGGTTCCATTTTACCATTTTAAAAATAAATTCTAACTGTTCTTTTGTAACCATAAAAGCTGATAGCGCAGTTTGCTGGCTCACAGATAGAAATGTCATATTTTATGTTAGAAGAAATGTTAGGCATCATTTCGAAGAGGGTTCTTCACTGACAGCTCGTGAACCAGATGATCTGTTTTGGAGGAATGGCTCTGCAGTAACTCTGCCCTTCATATTATCTTTGGCATTAGTCATATATACATGTACGTGTATTCTTTTACTTCCTCAAATTCCTTTTAGAAGACATTAGAATATTAACTATTCAAATAAATAATCATGTCCTCTTCTCTCAGCAACAATTATTTCAGTATCACGGAACAATCCAACTGGTCAGCTTTACTAAAATGCTTCTTTTAGCTTCATTCTGGAGTATGTGGCTTTAAATCTACACCTCTACTGTGACCAACTTGAGATAGGTTTGTTTTCTTCTACATGATCATTCAGTAGCAAAATTTGTAATTCAGCTACCTTTAGGAGCTACTCAAAGCAATGGGATCTAATCTGATCGCATAAGTATGTTTTAGGAAAGTTGTCTCAAGAACAGAGAAATAGAGAAACACCCTGCTGTGATTGGAGTGCAGTTAGACCTTCAAAGTTGGAAGCTATCAGCAAGGGTTGTCTCTTGAAGGAAGTCTAACATGAGATTAGCTATTGCAGTTCAAGTGGAAAGCAGATAATTGGCATATTGGAATTTTTTTTTTAATTTTTTTAACGTTTATTTATTTTTGAGACAGAGAGAGAGCATGAACGGGGGAGGGTCAGAGAGAGGGAGACACAGAATCTGAAACAGGCTCCAGGCTCTGAGCTGTCAGCACAGAGCCCGACGCGGGGCTTGAACTCACTGACCGCGAGATCATGACCTGAGCCGAAGTCGGCCGCTCAACCGACTGAGCCACCCAGGCGCCCCTATTGGAATTTGTTTTGAATTTGGCCTCAAGAAGTCTGTGGTCAAATACTTAATACTGTTTTTTATGTGCTTGATTTTAGAAACCATCACACCATGAACATACTTGAAAACACCAAAAGCCTCGACTAATTTAATATTCCTTAGGAACTAATATAAATAATAATATATCAAGTACTTAATATGTGCTGTCAACTTTGCGTGGATTATTTCATCCAATATTAAGATATTCCTACAAAGAGGGGCGCCTGGATAGCTCAGTCGGTTAAGTGACTGACTTCGGCTCAGGTCATGATCTCACGTTCGTGAGTCTGAGCCCTTCCTTGGGCTCTGTGCTTACAGTGCAGAGCCTGGAGCCTGCTTCGGATTCTGTGTCTCCCTCTCTGTCTGTCCCTCGCCCGCTTGCCCTCTGTCTCTTTCTCTCAAAATACATAAACATTGAAAAATTAAAAAAAAAGATATTCCTATAAAGAAAAGTACTACACCATCCCCATTTTATGGAAGAATACTAGAGGTTCTTTAAACTCTGTTAAGTTTTATAACTTGCTAATGGTCACAGCTACAATGTGGTGAAGTCAGGATTTTGCCTAAGCGGTTTGACTCCACCACCTTACAATCTTAGACATAAGACAATTACCCCAGTACTGTGTACTGTGATTAAGAACTGCAGAGTTCAATATGGATTGAGCTCTGATTCTGTCAGTTTCTAAGGGAGTGATTTCAGGGAAACTAACCTTTCAGAATTTCTTCATCTGCAAAATGAGGTAGTAATATCTATTTCATAGGTTTATTATAAGAGTTAAGCAAAAATAACATAAAGGGAGCCAGTAAAAGACTTTCTTTTCCATTTATAGAAAGGGAGGGGTTACTTAAATTTCACACCTTTTAAAATAAAACCATAGAGGGGCGCCTGGGTGGCTCAGTTTTTTGGGCGTCCAACTTCGGCTCAGGTCATGATCTCGCAGTCTGTGAGTTTGAGCCCTGTGTGGGGCTCTGTGCTGACAGTGCAGAGCCTGGAGCCTGCTTCAGATTCTCTTTCTTTCTTTCTCTCTCTCTCTCTCTCTCTCTCTCTGTCCCTCCCCTGCTTTCTCTCTCTCTCTCTTTCTCTGTCTCTCAAATAAACATTAAAAAAATTTAAAATAAAACCATAGAAATCAAAACAGGGATCAAGTAAAACTACCCACAGCTATTCCTACAGCACAGCTGGGAGATAGGTGATAATACAATCTTAAGTTGTCCTTAGGTAGGGAACGAAACAGCTGAAACCAGCAGAGTTGTCTCAGGATCACATAAAAGCAGAGAGTCAGGCAAGAAATGAGCAGAAGAGAGAACAGGAGTGATGGGATACAGACCACACACTAAGGCTCAACCCCAGAGGAAGTGGTTTCCATCCTGACTTGAGAAATGCTAAAAACAGGTCCAAGTTTGATTAGAATCCTTGGCTACTTGGCTACTAGACAGTGAATATTAAGAGGTTGGAAAGTGCGTAGTCCAAAAGCAACAATCTTGAGAAGGCATGGTTCTGGTGACGAAGGAACACCTGAAAAAGAGAGGTGTCCCCTGGAGGCATGATGATGAGAGGAAAATGAAGTGGCGGAAAGAAGGCTCTAAGGAAATGAAATATTTTCCAAAAAATTAAATAACAATAGAAAAAAGACCCCACATGCCCTTTATTACAGAAACTGCATTTTACTGTGGAAACAGAAGTTAAAGCTAGTGAAGTTAGAATTTGGTAAATTTCAGGAGGAAATTCAGGAAACCTTGCAAGTACTCCTTCCATCCCCTTAGGATCACCTGCTGTTGCCTTTTCAAATTCATCAGACATGCTCATGAACAGAATAAAGAATCCAGAATCCGTTGAAAGACATCATAAGAAGAAAACAGGAACTAAGTATCAACATTTTTCATCAAATGAAACATACACAAACACTTGAGGCAGATAATATAATGTAGCACAACATTCAACTATGAATTAAACAATCAAGTTGGAAGTATGAAAGAACACCATGAATTAAAGATGATAAACTGAATAGGAATCTTAAAAACAATAGGAACTTCTAGTTTTGACCTTCATATAAGAGCTTAGAAGTCATCACTCCTGTCCTTACAATAAGTAAAAGCTGAACAGACTGAAAATTGATGATTTTTCTTGGTCTCATTAGAGAAATGGGGTTACAAGACGCATAGCCTCCCTGAAATCTAGAGAGACAAATGAATCCAGAGTCATAATTGAAGTGAGGAAAGCCAGTTCCTCCAAATATTAAAATATACTCTACAGTTAAATCAATATGAATATCCCATTTCTGATATGATAGAGCAAACTGATAACAGAGTATCTAGTAAATAAATACTAAACTGTGAACAGATACAAAATAAACAACTACCTGAGGGCTCTAGAAAGTGAACAAAAGCAGGTAGATTTTGGAGTGTAGTTAAAATATGGAGAGAAATTGCCATTATCTTATTTTAAGAGAATGTGAGATCTAAAATGTGAGATTCTCATTTTATGACTGGCCTGAGAATGAGCCACAGCTGAAAAACAAAGCAGGCAAAGTAACTCATAAAATTTCCTCCATCTTTATAAGATAAGGAACCAGGAGACAGAACTCAGACAACAATAGATCTCAGGAAGAAAGGAAGGAAGGAAGGCAGAAAATCCTGCAGTGTAGAGAAACTGAGCCAGAAAACTCACATTCTGGGTGTAGACTGCTTAAAATTTTGTCTTTCCTTTGAATCATATATATGTAAGCAGTGCAGTTAGGGCTCACAGTGAGTTACAGCTCAAGTCTCATGACTTGAGACTTGAAAATGCTCCCTACTGAGGCACCTGGGTGGCTCATTTGGTTAAGCATCAAACTTCAGCTCAGGTCATGATCTCATGGTTCCTAAGTTCAAGTCCCGCCATCAGGCTCTGTGTTGACAGCTCAGAGCCTGGAGCCTGCTTTGGATTCTGTGTCTTCTTGTCTCTTGCCCCTCCTCCTCTTGTGCACGTGCTCTCTCTAAAATAAACATTAAAAAGTTTTTTTAAACAGAAAATGCTCCCTACCTAAGTCAAGTCAGAGATTGTAGTTTGAACCTATGTAAATTATTTGCCTGCTAAAATAAAAACACCAACACTCTTTGGAGCAATGTAACAGAATTTAGGGGCTCCACAGTTAACATTCACAATGTTTAAGATACTGTCCAAGTTTATAATCCTTGACATACAAACAATTTTGCTAATAGGAGAAGATGATTAATAGAGTGCAAATTTGAGGTTACCTAGATGTAGGAGTTTTCAGTCAAGAACTTTGAAGTTGCTATGACAGCCATGTTCCATGAGGTAAAAGAAAATATTCTTAATGAATGGAAATATAGGATATTTCAGCAAAAAATAGAAAACATAAAAGAGAGGCAAAGGGATATTTTACAAATGTAAAATATATACTTGAGGTAAGTAATTCATAAAATGAGCTTATTTGGAAGATGGAGATGAAAAAAGAAATAGTCTCCAAATTTGAATATAGATCAATAAAAATTATCCAATCTAAAGTAGAAAAAAGTATGAAAAAAAAATTAACAGTACTAAGGGATGCATGTAAAAAGTAATTTTAGTCCCAGTAGGAGAGGAAAATTGGGCCAGACAAAATAATAATATAATGGCTGAAATTTTTCCAAATTTGGTGAAAGACATACATTTGTAGATAGAAACTTAGCAAACCCTAAACAGAAAAAAATGCAAAGAAAATCATGCTTAAGCACATCTCAAATTACTGCAAATCTAAGAAAAAGAGGTAAAAATGAAAATAGAAGACATGATGTAGGTATTTGAGTGACTATAGATTTCTCAGTATAAAACACTAAAGGTGGTGGACAGTAGAACAACATCTTTAAAGTGATGAGAGAGGAAATAATGATCACCTCAAATTCTATATCCTTCAAGAATGAAAATTAAGTAGGCTTTTCCAGATAAAGGCAAACCAAGAGAATTTATTGCAACGAAATGATAAAGTAAATTTTTCAGTCTAAAAAGAAATTATAGGGGCCCTTGGGTGGCTCAGTCAGTTAAGCATCTGACTTTGGCTCAGGTCATGATCTCACAGTTCATGGGTTTGAGCCCTGCATGAGGCTCTTGGTTCTGGGGTTGAGCTCCCACATAGGGCTCTGTGCTGACAGGGCAGAGCCTGCTTCAGGTACTCTGTCTCCCCCTCCCTCTTTGTCCCTTTCCCACTTGCACTCTCTCTCTCTCAAACACAAATAAGTAAACATTAAAAAAAGAAATGATATCATATGGAAAGTCAAATATTCCAGACATAATGAAGAACATTTGACATGGAAATATCATGTTAAATATAGAAGACTATGTATTTCTCTTAATTTATTTATAATATATGTGACTATGTAAAACAAAAATAAAACATTTTCAAGTGAGGTTTGTAATATATGTAGATACAAAAAATATAAGTAGATACAATGTGGAAACTATCATAAGGGATGATGTCAGAGAGAAAGAGAATAAATGAACTAATACAATTTCAAAGGTTTTAAATTTTGTGTTAAATGCTAACAAATTAACTCTGTGTAGAATGCAAAAAGTTAAGTATGTACTATAATCTGAGCAACTACCAAAAATAGCACAGAAAGGTATAGCTAACATAAAGATAACTGAAATGAAATTCTAAAAACTGTATCAAAATTTAAAAGTGGACAAGATAGGAGAAACAAAACAACAAAGCAGAGATGACAAACTGAAAAAACAAAACAAAACAAAATGGTCATTCTATACCCAACCATATAAATAATTCGATTAAAAACTAATGGGCTAAACATTCCAATTAAGAGTATTATTGGAATAAAGAATGATAATTTGGACAATACTAACAACCACCATGACTTACTGATACTGATAGAGTCATATTCAGCAATAGCAGAATACATATTCTTTTCAGATATAGATAGACATGCATCAAGCTAGACAATATGCTGGGCTTTGAAACAAACCTCAATAAATTTAGAAAGATTAAAATCATAGAGTATGTTCTCTGAAAATATTGAAATTAAATTAGAACTCAATAACAATATGATACCTAAGAAAACTACAAATATTTGAAATTAACCATTTCAATATTTTTAACTGAATGATAATGGAAATGCAACATACCAAAATGTATGGGATGCAACTAAAATAGCAAATATACCTGCTAAACATATGTTTAATTTCTAATAATTGAAAATGTTCAGTTTATAAAATACCAGCAATAGAAGAATGGAAGATAGCTCTTAGATTTCATAATAATGGATTTTGACTTCTAAATCTATTGTTAAGATATAGGCAGTAACACTGCCAACATTTAAATGAAGTTTCTCTTGTAAAGTTTCCCAGAGTTCACAGTCCATAAATTTGCTTTTTCCCTGTAGCCAGGGTCTTTGATCCCCAAAGGCTGCTTGGAAAATAGTTGTAGGAATGAGATCCATAACTACAAAAAATTCTGTGATCAATGGACATGCCCACTCTGCTTTCTGAGTCTTTAAATAGGCAAATTAAGGGAAAGGGGTTGATTGAAATAGAGACATCACTTTATTCAATCACTGACAGCCTCCCTGCTTTCTTGGCTCTTTTCATCCCTGTGCAAACCATATCAAATTCTGAGTTTTTGTCCTTCCATTTTCATGGTTATGGCAATATTCACCTTCCCAGTTGAAACACTTCTAGATTTTTAAATTATCACTCCAAGTCTTACTGCCTCTAATTCTTACAAATAAACTTAGGCATGACCTATTTGGTTAATGACATTACTCCAATTCCATTTTAATACTGCTATAATAGCACACCATTTCAATACATGCCTTGGGAAAAACTCCTCACAGGAGAAAGGGAATACTTACTTCCCAGTTTACTACATCCTACAAGCAGTAGGACAGAATGTTTTGTTATCAGTGGAAAGCAATAAACACTCTACTTGACACTTGAAATGAAAAAAAAAAAAATTAGGCAGGAGCATCAACCTGTATTTATATCCTTACAGAACTTACTGATCTTCCTCAGTGAAAGAACCCAACTTAATTCTTCCAAGGGTTAAATGGTCTGAATACAAACTTTATTTATGCCACTGAAAAATGATCTTAACCTTCTTTAGCCTTTCTTTTTTTTTTTTTTTTTAAATTTTTTTTTCAACGTTTTTTATTTATTTTTGGGACAGAGAGAGACAGAGCATGAACGGGGGAGGGGCAGAGAGAGAGGGAGACACAGAATCGGAAACAGGCTCCAGGCTCCGAGCCATCAGCCCAGAGCCCTACGTGGGGCTCGAACTCACGGACCATGAGATCGTGACCTGGCTGAAGTCGGACGCTTAACCGATTGCGCCACCCAGGCGCCCCTTCTTTAGCCTTTCTATATGCTTGAGCACAGAACCCAGGCCCTTGCTTACCTTTCCATACTCTTTCTTTATCCTCCTGCACACGTTTTCACTGTGTTCCAGACATATTTCATAGTTTTCCCTCAACTTAACTTTAATAACTCTTACTTACCCTTCAGATCTGAGCTTAAGGATCACATCTGGGAAACTTTCTGTCTGTCACGTGAGTCCATATCACCATCTACCTTGACCACCATAGCATATCATTTTTGCTTACTGATTTGTTTGTATCCTACAACTACTTTGTACCTGTTATGTGTGAAACCTTAATTTTTTAAAGTTTATTTATTTTGAGAGAGACAGAGAGAGAGCATGCTTGAGCAGGGAAGGGTCAGAGAGGGAGGGAGGGAGAGAGAGAATCCCAAGCAGGTTCCACACTGTCAGGGCAGAACCTAATGTGGGGCTCGAACCCATAAACCTTGAGATCATGACCTGAGCTGAAACTAAGAGTCAGATGCTTAACTGACTGAGCCATCCAGGTGCCCCCAAACCTTAATTATTTTAAGTTAGTTCCTAGATAGGATAGATAGATGGATGAGTGAATGAATAACTCTGCCTATACCAGAGAGAGTCTCCTGATTGGTCTTTGCCTCTGACTGTACTTTTGCCTCTAGACTATTTCATAAAAGGATAATGATTAGTCAGAATATACTAGATCAATGCTTCCTAAACTTTTATATGAACATAAATCTCCTTGGGATTCAGTAGGTGTAGGATGAGGCCTGAGAGTCTGCATTTCTAACAAACCCCCAGGTAATATAAATCCTTTGAGTCTGTGGGCTCACTTTGAATAACAGAGTTCTAGACTGCAGGATTAACAACAACGCAATGAAACCTTAGTCGTTTAACCCAACAAAATTTTCTTTCTTCTCATATAAACTTAGCAAGAGACATTCTCTAGAACACCTCTCCTTTATTTAGTAACTCAGGGTTCCAGATTGCTTCCATTTTGTGGCTTTTCTTTATAAATGGAGTTTCCAAAGTTGTCATCAAAAAATGAGATAGCTGGAGAGTCAAGCAGCTTTTTGCTAACTGAACTCAGAAGAATCCCATTTACAGTCCATTGGCCCAAGCTTGTGACATGGACCCACTTAATATAAGAGAGTAGGAGGTGCCAAGAAATAAGAATAGAGCTGGAATGGGCGCCTGGGTGGCGCAGTCGGTTAAGCGTCCGACTTCAGCCAGGTCACGATCTCACGGTCCGTGAGTTCGAGCCCCGCGTCAGGCTCTGGGCTGACGGCTCGGAGCCTGGAGCCTGCTTCCGATTCTGTGTCTCCCTCTCTCTGCCCCTCCCCCGTTCATGCTCTGTCTCTCTCTGTCACAAAAAAAAAAAAAAAAAAAAAAAATTAAAAAAAGAATAGAGCTGGAATAAGTAAATGTCCACGAGTGTCATCTAAAGCAGTGGTTCCCATTCTTGGATCCACAAAAGAATTACTCAAAGAGATATTAAAAACTATCAATCGTCAGGCTCTACCTCTAACCAAATTGTTATTTAATTAGCTTGAGATACGATCCAAGAATTGCTATTTTATAAACATTTCCCTGGTGAGTGAGTCTAATGTGTAGTCAGGGATTGAAAACCACTGATTTAGCAAGTATAGTCAGCCTAAGCTCTTCTACAGAATTTCTGCCTGGCAAGTACAAATGGAACAAGGCACAAAATGGGGCAAGAAAACTTAGGGCATCTTTCTTTTTTTAAATTTTTGAAATGTTCATTATTATTTTTGAGAGAGACAGAGACAGAGACAGAGACAGAGAGCAAGAAGGGAAAGAGCAGAGAGGGAGACACTGAATCCGAAGCAGACTCCAGGCTCTGAGCTGTCAGCACAGAGCCCGATGCAGGCTCAAACCCACGAACTGTGAGATCATGACCTGACCCAAAGTCAGATGCTCAACCGACTGAGCCACCCAGGTACCACTGGGGCATCTTGCTGAAGATCCAGGGGTGACTGCAGATGTCTGTACTTCCTTCAGAATTGGAGCAAGTAGGATATATGCTCTTCCTATTTAATATATCTTCATCCTATTAAAACTTGAGGGTAGCCAGGTCTGGTCAAATTTTTTTCATTTTAAACTAATCCAAAACATCTTCAACTTTTCAGTTTTTGTGACCTATACCAGTTAATTAGAGAAAACCAACTTCATGATATCTTAGGGACAGGGGAAAAATGTCTATGAATAGATACTTAGTTTTTAGGAAAAAAATAATTTTTTAGGAAAAAAATTATATTTCTTGAGTTTTCAGGTATGCATGTTTTGAGATATTTATATAAAGGAAGAGTCAACCTATGTATTATTAGAAATTGAATCAAATGACACCCTTTTAATGGAAAGTTGTAATATTCTTCTAAATAGAGAAAAGCAAAAATATCTGCCTAACATTTCTGTAAAGACATGAGGTCAATTGACATTACTTTGGAGAAGAAACACCAAGAGACTATGAATATTTCACTAACAGAATTGGAATATCATCAGGGACTGCAAATGTCTGTAATACTAAAATGTTAAATTAATCTAGTCCAAGAGAAAGTTTAATAATCTAATTAATTCATGGAATTATGGTATGTCTTTGGTAACTACCAACAATGTTTACAGCAATTGAATTGCTTTATTGCCAATTAATTGCCAATTCCTGGTATTCTTCCATAACTTCCCATGAGGGAAAAAATCAAAAAATAAAAAAGTAAGCTCAAATTGTGATCTTGGAAGTTTTTCACATCACAGTAATATCAATCCCTTCAGTGGAGCTCACGCTGACCTAAATAGACAGGAGATGTGCATGTATTTTGGAGTTCTTCCTCCTTATCATCAACTTACCAGTGTATACAAAATATATTGGTAAGCTTCATTATTTTCCATAATTTTATCTTCTATATCACTTATTCATTCCTCTGCTCCTTCAATCCTTGTGGTAATTACATCCAGTTGGTTTCACATCTCGGGTATGGCATTTTTTATTTTGGCCTGACTAGTTTTTAGGTCTTTTATCTCTGTGGTGAGGGACTCCCTGGTGTCGTCTATGGTTTTCTCAAGCCCAGCTAGTATCCTTATGATTGCTGTTTTACATTCTGGATCAGGCATATTACTTTAATCTGTTTGATTAGATCCCTGGCTGTGAACTTTTCTTGTTCTTTCTTTTGGGACAAATTCCTCCATCTTGGCATTTTCTCTACATCTCTGTCTTCTTCTTTGTGTTAGGAAGGCCTGTTATGTATACTGCTCCTGAGTGTAATGGCTATATTAAGAAGAAGTCATATACCCTCCAGGGCCTGGCACTTCAGGAAGTGTTTCTGGTGTGTGCTGTATGCACTCTGCTGCTGTGTTTTGGCTGCTCTTTCCCTCAAGTCAGTCCTCTGAAGAACTTCTTTCCTGCACTGGGGAATGTTTGGACACTGACCAGAATGTGGCAAGTTTTAACTAAGTGTGCTCTGGTCTGCTTGTTAAAAGAAACCTGATCCTAGATAAAGAATATATATATATATATATATATATATATATATATGCATGTATGCACACACACACACAGTGGAATATTATTCGGCCATCAAAAAGAATGAAATCTTGCCATTTGCAACAACATGGATTGAGCTAGAACATATTATGCTAAGTGAAATAAAGACAGAGAAAGACAAATACCATATGATTTCATTCATATGTGGAATTTAAGAAACCAAACAGGTGAACATAGGGGAAAGAAAAAAGGCAGACAGAGAGAGAGAGAAGCAAACTGTAAGAGACTCTTAACTATAGAGACAAACTGGGAGTTGCTGGAGGGGAGGTGGGTAGAGGAATGAGCTAAATGGATGATGAGTATTAAGGAAGTCACTTGTGATGAACACTGGGTGTTATATGTAAGTGATGAATCATTAAATTCTACTCCTGAAACTAATATCACACTATATGTTAACTAAGAATTTAAATAAAAACTTGAAATACTAACAGAAAAGCAAAAATGTATTGGTAAGGACCTGCAAAAATTCCATTGTTATAAGCCTAAGTATCCATCAACAGATGAATGGATTAAAAAATGTGAGGGGCGTCTGGGAGGCTCAGTCAGTTAAGCATCTGACTTTGGCTCAGGTCATGATCTTGCAGTTTGTGAGTTTAAGCCCTTCGTCAGGCTCTGTGTTGACAGCTCAGAGCCTGGATCCTGCTTCAGATTCTGTTTCTCCCTCTCTCTCTGCCCCTCCCATGCTAGCACTCTATCTCTCTTTCTCAAAAATAAATGCACATTAAAAATAAATAAATAAATAAATAAATAAATAAAATGTGAAAAAAGACCATAATGGAATATTATTTAGTCTTTACAAAGAAGGAATCCCTGCCATTTGTGACAAAAATGGGTTAACTCAGAGAATGTTTTGCTAAGCGAAATAAGCCAGACACAGAAAGGAAAATACTGCATGATCTCACTCATATGTGGAACCTAAAAAAGGAGAACTCAAAAATAGAGAAGATAGTAGTGGTTGCCAGAGGGTAAAGGGTGGGGAAATAGGGAGATGTTGGTCAAAGGGTAAAATTTTACTTGTACAAGTTGAAAGAGTTCTTGAGATATAATGTACAGCATGGTGACTATAGTTAATAATACTACATTGTATATTTGAACTTTGCTAAGAGTACATCTTAACAAATTTAAATTAATACACACAAAAAGTAACCATGTGAGGAGATGGATATGTTAATTAGTTTGTGGTGATAATTTCACAATGTATACATATATCAAAACATCATATTATACACCTGAAATAGATACAATTTTTATTTGTCAATTATACCTCATAAAACTGGGAAACCATTCAATTCTTGTATCACTGGCTTCCTATATTTTCTCAAGTAAATCTTGCTATGGTTAGTCTGCCCTCACAGTTTTTTAAAAGTGCTATTTATTTGTATATCAATCCTTAAAAAGATCACTTTTAAAGTTAGTTTTGAAGGACAAAGTGGATTTCACTCAGATATAAATGTATGTTACTTACATGTACTTATTCTAGGACTTTGAACAGAAAGAGTCCTTCCAGAAATAATTGTTATTGTGTCAATTGATAAAACAGATAATTGCTTCCATCACTGAACCAGATACATCATAGAACAGACCCTAAATCCTGTCTTGGTGACAGGTGTGACTGTAAAAGACATTCCCCAGACTTAAGGGTTTTAAAATTCTTAAGGGTTTTAAAATTCTCATCTGAAAATATGCCTACAGCTGGAAAGTTCATCTAAAATGAAAAGCTAGCTTTTTTTAAATTTTATTTTTTCAACCAGTACCTATTGGAACCTACCATATGCTGGGCTTATGGTGATAGATATTAAAAACAGTCAAACAAAAAAAAAACCCAGATGTGGTCTCTGATATAATATGTGTGTTATCACAAATTGATATTAGTATATGAATTTTTAAAATGCAACCTAAGTGCACTTTGCTCTTATGTATACTTCACACATTATAGCACACTATGACAAATATATGCTTTGCCTCTGGCAACTATTCCTTAGAATATTTTGTATAAACTTAGAAGCAGTGCTTTTCTAAATGTTTTAGGCTGTCAGTACTAACAACTTCATGCTGCCACATATGATAAAGTTGGATTATTGAAGTATAGCAACAATCTTACCTTGAAGTTAGGATTTTGGGTGTCCACCACCAGGGCTCAGGCATTTCTGAGCCTATCTGAAGAAATGGTACAACAGCCCAATGGTCAATGATGTTTATTTTCTTCGAAAGGTTGTCCTGCAACAAAGCAGTAATCACCAGAGGAGAAGATGATTATGAATATTGCATAGAGTCTACCATTCAGACTTGTCTCTCAGTCCAGCTCCCTACTACCTCCATGCATGAGTCTTATGGAGAATAAGGAAGCTATTAATATGAATGAACAAATCCTCCCCAATTCTATAAAACATTTAGGGTACAAGCAGAATTCTCCTACTTTGATGAGTTTGATAAAACTATAGCAGAGAGCATGGGTGGCAACATAAGAAGTCATGATACTTGGAAAGGATGATATGTCAAACGGAGTCCTGGCATAGTCCAGAAATAACCCTAGTGCAGCAATGATCAGGAACAGAGACAAGTGCCTAGAAGAGTAACACTGACCCTCACTATAACTGTGGAGCCCAGCAATGCACTGATTATGCTTATTCATAAGCACACATGAGACATTCTCAGCCTATTATATAAATACAGGGGAACTGGGAGGGAGGCTTTGCAAAAAGTTAGTCATTTTATGCATGTGAGAATAGCCAAACGCAGACTTTGTAAACTCTTTTCTGTTACTAAGTTTCTATTCTAGAGCTTATAG